>NC_067484.1:19422978-19640478 GCF_947179515.1 Apodemus sylvaticus | reverse complement strand
TTCTGCCTTACCCTAATTTGAGCACATTCCTGTTCCGTCTTCTGGGCCCTGGAACACAGACTCTCACTCCTTATCTGAAATAACCTAATTCCCATTTCAAGAAGATCTTTGCTCTCTGACTTCTGGGCAGCAAAGAATACGGCGTGTCCACTCAGTCTCCCACATGTGACCCTTCACCCAATCTTCTCCCCAGTGAGGTCCCTACAAAATAATTTCCAAAGGAAGTCCTTGTCTTCTGGGTTTTGTGTCCTTGTCCCCCTGTTACCCAGAAGGCCACTTGTTTAAGACATGGTAAAAGGATGGGATTTCATGTATTTTATGGCTTGTTTTCCCATTAAGAATTCACACCCCAGAGTGTTGGAGAATGCCTGGCATCTTAGGTTGGAGAGTCTGCCTTGGCTAAGATGCTGGGTACAGCCCTCTGAGGTTCTCTCTGAGGGAGGTCCCTGCTGAATGGTAGCATGGTCAGTGCCTTGAGCTACACTTTATTTGAGGATGGTGTGTAGAAGTCATGGTGGGTCCCTCCTTCCACTGGGAAATGTGAGGAAGCCCGTGTTTCTGTTTCTCCTGGGATTTCTAAGCCAGCCTTGGTCAGTTTTCTAAAGCAATTGCATTCTGATTTACTAGAAATGGGCTTTTCAGATCTGATCCCAGAGCAGGTGGGGCTGGGGGGGGGTTGTTTGGGATAGTTCTAGCCTCTCTCTGACAATGACCAGTCAATGGAGGTTGTCTGCAATCCTTTCTTCTCTGGAGACAGGGCTTTCCCCGTATGCCAAGAACAGGTTGGTCTCTATGGGACAGATACTAATGAAGTTCATATCACATCCAGGAACCATGCCAGTACCGACAGCATGGCCTTGAGCTGGCCTAGAGTGCCCCCTGCTCCTGCTGGCCATGGAAATCTTTCCCCCTGGGTCTGTGTTCCTCACTCCAGGCTGCAGAGTAGCAAGGGTTAGTTATTCACTAGCACAGTGGCACATGTGTTTAGGGCTCCCCTTTGCTGAAGGAAGCTTTCCGAACTCTCCTTCCTGAACCCTCATCAGAGGTACCACAGAAACCCAGCGTCTTCCCTCCCCTGGCTGAAATGGTCTGGGAACACTTCCCTCCTTGACCCCTGTTCCCTGTAGTCTATTTTCTAGGTTCTGCGCACCTTTAGAAGATGATGTCTACTATCCTCACAACGTCAGCCGGCCACTGGACTGAGTTGGGTGCTAGGGGTGTGTGTGAAGGGATCTGAAGTATGGGGAATCACAGAAGCAGTATGTGTTTCTTTGAAAAAATGTAAAAATTCATATAGTAAGACTTCATAGACTTAGCCTCTGGGTGTGGCATGGTACATTTGTGTAAATTCTCCCACTCATTGTTTTTAAATGAAGGTAGTGTCATCCTGTTTGTATTGATTGCTCTGCTCACAGATTCCATCTCAACATGGTTTTTTAAAGCTTGGATCATAAACGTCTTCAGGTGTTTTTTTATAATAGGATTCTTAATGGCTACAAAGCATTCAACCTTAGGGTGTTTACTTAAAGCAGAAACTCTTGTTGGTTTATTCTAAAAATCTGTTACTTTGTGCCGTGAATGAAAAAGAAAATATCACTTACTCACTTTCTTTGGTTTCTCATTCACAAAACACCAACGTGCAGTATCGATGTCCGTGCATTTTCCTTCCAAGTTACTTCCAGCTGTTGTGCCGGAGGAGCCAGGAGCTGGGGTGTCCTCTTCTTCTTCCTCAGATGCAAACCCCGCATCAGCAAGCACACCTCCAGGGGTACTGGTTCGGTTTGGTTCCATTTTCAACACTGGATCCAAAAGCTTTATCTTCCCAGGAAGGAGATCGAATCTTTCTTTGGAGGAAACATTTTGTCTGTGTACTTAGAGTGCCATTGCCCTGCTCCTCCCCCTCCCTAGACAAGCGCCCACCTGAGCTCAGATGCACACCAGCAGCCTGGGTGGCTCCGTTTCCTACAGCAAACCTAGATGCTCCCCCACCCCGTCTCCGCCCTTCTCTGTCCCAGGCTTTTCCTTGGGGCCCCTTTCCCTGACAAGGCTGCCTCAGTACCTCTTCCTGGGCTCTGTTCTTTTGTAGGAGGCTTGAACCCCACCCCATGGTGCCCTGCCTCTTAAGGAAACTTCCTCCCAAGGCGGATTGCTCTCCAAAATGGGTCCAACTTGCAGAAACCCAGCTTCTGGGCCCTGAAGAACCCGGAGGCCCCCTGTGCTTGACCCTCAGCCTGCGGCCTGGGGAGAAGGCCCTTCTCTCCTTTTATTTTGAAGAATGCAGACAGCCAGTAAATGCTGATAACTATAATCTTGGTTATTTAACACCCCATTGCTGTGACAGATACCTAAAACAAACTAGACCAGTTGGCTGCAGGTCAGCACCTGTTGTAAAGGAAATTGTTCAAATCACAGCAACCAGGAGGTGAAGAGTGGGAGAGGAGTCACCCCAGGGCCCCAATGTCCCCTTCAAGGGCATAGCCTCAGCGATCTGACTCCCCCCCCCCCCCCCACTGGGCTCTGCCTTTTTTTACTGTGCAGTGCTGGGCATCAAACCCAGGGCCTCATGCACGCCAGGAAAATGCTCTACCACTGGACTGCACTCCTAGGTCCAGTCTCTTAAAGGCTCCCAAACAGCAGTTGGGGTAGGTGTGGGTGTGAGATTTATTGAGGGCGTTGGGAATACCCAAAAGGTGTAAACCATCACACAGGCAAATGTCTTCGGTGCTTTTCTTTTCTCCTGGCTGTGTGCTGGGCCAAGAGCTCTGGCCAAGAGCATAGACCCTCATCACACCAGAGGGCTCAGCTGTGAGGCAGAAAGACCTGCTGGCAGATATGGGCTGTCACAGCTGGATTACCGGTCCACACCGAGCGTGAAATAGATGCCGGTTTGAGACTCTGACTCAGGTGTCCACGCCAGAAGATGCTGGGCCAAGTCCTCCAGCCTCCTGTGAAGGAAGCACTTGAATGTAGGGTGTGCAGAAGCTGGGACTGGCCTGGGGTCTACACTGCTTCACACCTCAGGTGTATTTCCTCTGACCGCACTGTTTGCCAGGTGTCAGTCATGATTCTCCTTACTGCATCTGCTTCCCTGGTTGCTGAGGGTGGGGGAAGGGATCCTTTTTCTTGTCACAATGGCAGGATCACCCAAGGTCTGCCTCTACTTGGGGCTGTCATGACAATTCTTCTCCCAGGACAGGGCAGGCGATGGTAAGCCGCAAGGGACCTTCAGATAAAGGACCCCAGACATCCATCTATCACTCTCTCCTCTTTCCTGAGCTGATTCCAGTTCTTCTACTAGATAGCGGTTTCCATGGCCACACAATGGTGCTGGTGTCAGCCACTGTGTTTGCCTTGGTGACTCATGGCAATGCTTAATTGAATTCCTGGATGTGAGCTTCAGCACGATTCTGCCTGTCCTTCCTCTCCTGGTCTCTGACCAGCTCAGGGAGAAAGCTCAAAACGGTAGCTAGTTGCATGCAGCCGTCCCAGTGACTGGGATATGGAGCAAGAAGAGGAAGCCAGCCTCTGGCTCTATTCCTGGGCCCATGAGACACGTTCTTCAGACTAACTGCACGTGTTCACCGCAGGAGCGAGTCTGCTTTCGAGAAAGCCAACGTTGACGTATTCCGGGTGCGAACCAATAATGTGGGCCTCATCTATAAAATCAGGTGAGAGTGTTCTCCCACCCCCACTACAGTGGTGCCGATCAAGGTTGACATTTTCTTGATGTTCAGTATCACTGGCTGCCCAAATCCCACCCCCTCCCTCAGATCCCAGAGCTCATAGCTCCCAGCAGGTCCCATTAGAGACTTGCTTTCATGGGCTAGGACAATTTGATACAATTTTCCAGTAGCACTAAAGCAAGATAATTGGGAGCAAACTTCTGGAGCCAAGCCCAAGGCCTGCTCTGTTGGTTTTTAGCTATAGGATTTTAGACAGTTTATCTTTCCATGTCTCTGCTTCCTCCTGTTTAAGAGTGGTGTTCCATCTATGTAATGCTAGGACTCACTGAGTTGGTGCACAGCACAGTCACTGGGAGACACTAAGCACTCAGCGAGGGTAAGCACTGATAAGCACCTTGTGAAGCCTTGAGATGGAGAATCCCCTTGATGTCTCACTGGGGGAGTTTCTGTGAACTGTATGAAAAGGGGTAACTATCCTGCCTTCCTCTGCTAACCAACGCTATTCGGGATGCTTGGGTTAGGGTCATCTGTGGTGTGATTACCTCTAACTGCAGTCTGGACAGGACTCAGATGCAGCCTCAACTCAGTCCTAGCTCTTCCCCCCCAACTAGAAAATCTGGGGACATGGAGTCCCTTTGCTGGGACAGGAGGAGGGCATAAGGGCTGGGCACTAGTTATGTGCAGGGAGGGGCACAGATATACAGAGAAGAAGGGCAAAGGAGGCTGGTGTGTGGGAAATGGTCTTTGACCAAAGTCTTGCTGGGGCTAAACTCTGTGCCAGGAAGAGGCCTGTAGAGGAGAGGCCCAGTGTAGAAGGCTGGCCATCTGTTGGTTGGGTTGTGGATTTTACTGGGCTGTGAACTTCTAGGATAAGGCCTCAAGTGTGATAAGCCAGCATGAGCTGTCCCATGTCCCATGAGGGCATTCTGGGGAAGATATTAGACAGAGGGTGGAGCTGTAGGAAGTGGGAAAAGATTTGGAACACGGATTCAGAAGAGTCTGTATCTATGTTCCCCAGTACAGAAGACATGTGGCTATTGTGCGCTTAAAATATAGCTGACTCACACCAAGTGTGTTGTGTGGATAAAACAGACACCGGGCTTTTTTTTTTTTTTTTTTTTTTTTTTAAAGACTTAACATAAGAAAAAGGATGTGGCACCTCACTTCCAGAAGATCCTGCTATACCACTCCTGGGCATATACCCAGAGGATTCCCCACCATGTAATAAGGATACATGCTCTACTATGTTCATAGCAGCCCTATTTATAATTGCCAGATGCTGGAAAGAACCCAGGTATCCCTCAACAGAAGAGTGGATACAAAAAATGTGGTATATCTACACAATGGAGTACTATTCAGCCATTAGAAACAATGAATTCATGAAATTCTTAGGCAAATGGATGGAGCTAGAGAACATCATACTAAGTGAGGTAACCCAGACTCAAAAGGTGAATCATGGTATGCACTCACTAATAAGTGGTTATTAACCTAGAAAACTGGAATACCCAAAACATAATCCACACATCAAATGAGATACAAGAAGAAAGCAGGAGTGGTCCCTGGTTCTGGAAAGACTCAGTGAAACAGTATTTGGCAAAACCAGAACGGGGAACTGGGAAGGGGTGGGAGGGAGGACAGGGGAAGAGAAGGGGACTTACGGGACTTTCGGGGAGTGGGGGGGGCTAGAAAAGGGGAAATCATTTGAAATGTAAATAAATTGTATCGAAAAAAAAAAGGATGTACAACATGTTGTTAAATAATTTTTTTACATGGTTATGTGGAAGCTACAATATATTATTAAAATCCATTCTACCAACTTCTCCCCATATCTTCAAAATCAAGGCTACTAGAAAAAATTAAGATTGTATGTGTGGTTTATGTGATGTTTCCATGGGACAATGTTGGTCAGGATGGGGATCCTTGGATGGTGAGACTAAGGGTGGTTCCTGCGGTGAGACTAAGAGAGGAACCTGATCAACTCAGAGTAACAGGGAGGGACAGCTCACACCAGGGGCCAAGTCTAAAGGCCTAGGCGGTTTCTGCTTTCTACTCATTCCGTCATGCGTTCCCTTCCTAAGTCTGGATCAGCTGCCTCTCCATCTAGACTCTGATAGGCTTCAAGACTTGATGTGTACCTTACCTAGGTATACATGCAGCTCGGGTCAGGGCAGACAGTGCAGTGCTGGCAGAGGCCGAGGTTAGGAAAGAGCCCAGGACCTGCCACGCCCACCCAAGATGCTCCTCCTGAGAGCTCCAGGGACTTTCACGCCCTGTGGAAGTATGGCAATATAATCACCATTCATGTGCACATCTAGCTTGCAGAATATCCCCATGAATGGATAAGGAGACTTAGAACCAAAGCAAGTAGATGACTGCGCCTCTCTCCGGAGACATCAATGGGTGTCCTTGTGTAAAGGGGGCAGCATCTCGGTTCTGCCACTGAAGTGGGGGTGTTGGCTTCTCGCCTCAGGATTGAGCATGATAACACAGGATTGAATGCCAGCTGGTACCTGGACCGAGTTATAGTGACCGACATGAAGAGGCCGCATCTCCGCTATTACTTCAACTGCAACAGCTGGCTGAGCAAGATAGAGGGAGACCGCCAGTGGTGCCGAGACCTGCTGGCCAGCTTCGACCCCATGGACATGCCCAGAGGTCAGTAGCTAGTCGTGTCTGCCCATTGTCCCTCCCTGCCTGCTCCTGGCTCCTTGCTGTGCTCTGGAAGCCCACCTTCCCCTCTTATCATGTTTCCGTGACTTGGACCACGGGGGAATCCCATCTGTGCTGGGCAGTGTTTGTGTGCCAAAGGGAAAAGGGACTTTGGGATGGGAGAAGAGAGACAATGTCCCTGTGGTCAGCAGAACAACACATTAGCAAACTTACCAGTTTCATCCTGGCACTGTCTCCAAGTGCCCCCTCTCTTCAGTCCCCCCTGGCAGAAGGAAGCAGATCCTCTATTCTCTGTGATTCTCCAGTTCTGCACCTACATCTGAATTTCCACGTCTCATGCAGCTTAGCACACCAGGCATTTCTGCACTAAACTTGCAACTTCACTGATTCTTAAAAAAAAATGTCATCAAGAGTTTATTTTCTTACGAAGCCAAATTTCATCATTGCACACAGTTTAGAAGATAGACACATGGAAATATAAAAAAGAATAATTTAATCACATCACCTGGAAAAATGCCACCCACCAGTGACAGATGAATTAATTTCTAGCCCTTTTTGTACATATGTGCTACAAAATAATGGGCTGGGATATCCTCTGTTCTATAGCATGGATATTTCGGTGGCCTTAAATATTACTTAACATTTCTATTTCCAGTGGCACTGTATTTTTTTAACCTGCCCTTAAGTTGTGGCATAGAAGACCACTAGAAAACACTGATATTTATGTTATGATTCATAACAGTAGCAAAATTGCAGTTATGAAGTAGTGATGAAACAAATTTTACACTTGGGGATCTCCACACCATGAGGAACAGTATTAAAGGGTCACAGCCTTAGGAAGGCTGAGAACTACGGTTGTAGAATGTGTCATGTGCTCATTACTCTGGTATTTGCTGAATACCTCATTATTGGACATCTATGTGCATTTCTCTTCTAGACAATACACCTAAATGTGACTTTGGGTTTTAAGACTCTTTCCTTATGACAGATTCCGAAGTGGAATTTCTAAGTCAGCGTGGACACATGGTTAAAGCTTTTAAAAAGTTATTTTGGTGTGTGTGTGTGTGTGTGTGTGTGTGTGTGTCTGTGTCTGTGTGTGTCTGTGTGTTATGCATGTGTATACAAATGAAAATTTGCCACAGTGCAAGTGTGTAGGTCAGAGGACAACTTGTCAGAGTTTATTCTCTCCTCCTACCATGTGGGTTCTGAGACAAAGCTCAGGTTGTCAGTCTTGGCAGCAAATGTGTTTGCCCACTGAGCCATCCTGCCGGTCTGGGGCAAGTTTGTGGTGGGCAATTCTAAATGGCCCAGGAAGTCAACATCAGATGGAACACAGTCCTACAAATGTAACACTGCCCACTTGGTTAGTGAAGTGTAATTTCTCAGCTGGGTCATAGAAGGGCTTTCTAATATTCTTTCTTTGGTGAACTAGAATGAATAATATTTTGTGTTTTGTAACAATTTTTCACTTTGGTCTTTGGTAAATTGTATTATATATGAGATTTACATAGTTATGAGAAATGTTGTGGATAATAGAATGTTCTCTCTTTCTTGGTGTGTCACTGTCTCTGTTTCTCTCTATCTCTGTCTCTCTCTCCCTGGTGTGTGTGTGTGTGTGCGTGCATGTGTGTGCGTGCGTGTGTGTGTGTGTGTGTGTGTGTGTGTGTGTGTACATAGGGGAATTGTCTGCTCATTGTTCTTTTCCTGTCTTTTCCTCTGGGGTGAACTGACAGATTCTCCTCACACCGTGCACATTCCAAGTTGCTGACAGAGTCCGTCAGGGCTGATTTGTATTAAACTGCCATCTCTTCCTTTTCTCTTTTCCCTTGCCATTTCCCCACTCTCAGCTCCCCATCTTTATTCCTGTCGGGAGAAGAGCTTCCTGGAAGTCCACGACTAAGGAAGCAGGGATGCAGGGGTGCAGCTCCGTGCTCCCGCAGCTTTCCATGGGGTCCCAGAGCCAACTGAGCAGATGTATGAGCTCTTCCTTGAGCTCAGCTTCGTCACTGGCTGCAGGTCACTAGGCTTTGATACTTCCAGGCTATAGTCCAGCTAAAGAAGTAACAAATCAGTCAATGAATCAATCAATGAATCAACAATGAATCTTCAAACATGGGTACAGCTGTATTAGTAGATAAAGGGTTAAGGCTTCTAGATGTTCACTTGGAATTCCACTGACTTGATATTTAGCTGCTACTGGAGGCTTTTGAGGATAAAAACAGGGAAGATGATTAGTTCTTCTCTCCAGGTAGGCGGAATATAAAAAACCTGGAGAGGAGACAGTAACCAGAGGATGGAAGACAATTTCAACATCTTATCAGCAATGTCCAGCACTGCCCAGAGGCCATGATTGTTTCACACACTTGTTACTCTTCTCTCCATCCCTGAGGGGCCCTGCTACAAGTTCTGACATCCAACTGAACCTTCTTTCATTTCTTCCTTTAGGGAAGGCAGATGCTCTAGCAGGTCTGGAGGACCCAAGGCAGAGCTGATGAGCCCACAGGCAGGCAGCTGTGGGATGGGAATGCAGAGTCTTTCTTTCTTTGTTTCTTTCTTCGTTCCTTGCTTCCTCTCCCCTCCTTCTCTCCCTCCTTCCCTCCCTCCCTCCCTTCCTTTTCCTTTATTTAATTTTTAAATTTTTTCTTTTCTTTTTTTTAATTTTCTATATTCTTTGTTTACATTCCAAATGATTTTCCCTTTCCCGGTTCCCCCCTCCCAGTAAGTCCCATAAGCCCTCTTCCCTCCGCCCATTCCCCAATCAACCCCCTCCCACTTCCCTGTCCTGGTATTCCCCTACATTGCTGCATCAAGCCTTTCCAGGACCAGGGCCCTCTCTTTCCTTCTTCTTGGGAATGATTTGAAATGTGAGTTGTGTCTTGGGTATTCAGAGCTTCTGGGCTAATACCCACTTATCAGTGATTGCATCCCATGTGTGTTCTTTTGTTAATGAGTTACCTCACTTAGGATGATATTTTCCAGATCCAACCACTTGCCTAAGAATTTCATGAATTCATTGTTTTTAATTGTTGAGTAGTATTCCTTTGTGTAAATATACCACATTTTCTGTATCCATTTCTCCACTGAGGGATATCTGGGTTCTTTCCAGCTTCTGGTTATTATAAATAAGGCTGCTATGAACATAGTGGAACATGTGTCCTTATTGCATGCCGGGAATCCTCTGGGTATATGGCCAGGAGTGGTATAGCAGGGTCCTCCAGAAGTTTTATGCCCAGTTTTCTTAGGAACCACCAGACTGATTTCCAGAGTGGTTGTACCAACTTGCATTCCCACCAGCAGTGGAGGAGTGTTCCTCTTTCTCCACATCCTCACCAACACCTACTGTCTCCTGAGTTCTTAATCTTAGCCATTCTGACTGGTGTGAGGTGAAATCTCAGGGTTGTTTTGATTTGCATTTCCCTAATGACTAATGATGTTGAACATTTCTTAAGGTGCTTCTCAGCCATTTGAAGTTCTTCAGGTGAGAATTCTTTGTTTAGCTTTGTACCCCATTTCTTAATAGGGTTATTTGGTTCTCTGGAGTCTAACTTCTTGAGTTCCTTGTATATATTGGCTATTAGCCCTCTGTCGGATGTAGGCTTGGTGAAGATCATTTCCTAATTTGTTGGTTGTCGTTTTGTCCTTTTGACAGTGTCCTTTGCCTTACAGAAACTTTGTAATTTTATGAGGTCCCATTTGTCAATTCTTGATCTTAGAGCATAAGCTATTGGTGTTCTATTCAGGAACTTTTCCCCTGTGCCCATGTCTTCAAGGGTCTTCCAAAGTTTCTTTTCTATTAGTTTCAGTGTGTCTGGTTTTATGTGGAGGTCCTTGATCCACTTGGAGTTGAGTTTAGTACAAGGAGATAAGAATGGATCAATTCGCATACTTATGCATGCTAACCTCCAGTTGAACCAGCACCATTTGTTGGAAAGGCTATCTTTTTTTCACTGGATGGTGTCAGCTCCTTTGTCGAAGATCAAGTGACCATAGGTGTGTGGGCTCATTTCTGGGTCTCCAATCCTATTCCGTTGATCTACCTGCCTGTCACTGTATCAATACAATGCAGTTTTAAACACTATTACTCTGTAGTACTGCTTGAGGTCCGGGATACTGATTCCCCAGAAGTTCTTTTACTGTTGAGAATAGTTTTAGCTATCCTGGGTTTTTTGTTATTCCAGATGAATTTGAGAATTGCTCTTTCTAACTCTATGAAGAACTGAGTTGGGATTTTGATGGGGATTGTGTTGAATCTGTATATTGCTTTTGGCAAGTTGGCCATTTTTACTATATTAATCCTGCCAATCCATGAGCATGGAAGATTTTTTCCATTTTCTGAGGTCTTCTTCGATTTCCTTCTTCAGAGACCTGAAGTTCTTGTCATACAGATCTTTCACTTGTTTGGTTAGAGTCACACCAAGATACTTTATATTGTTTGTGGTTATTGTGAAGGGTGTCATTTTCCTAGTTTCTTTCTTGGCCTGCTTATCCTTTGAGTATAGGAAGGCTACTACTGATTTGCTTGAGTTGATTTTATAACCAGCTACTTTGCTGAAACTGTAGGAGTTCTCTGGTGGAGTTTTTTGGGTCACTTAAGTATACTATCATATTATCTGCAAATAGTGAGAGTTTGACTTCTTTCTTTTCAATTTGTATCCCTTTGACCTCCTTATGTTGTCTAATCGCTCTAGCTAGGACTTCAAGTACTATATTGAAAAGATATGCAGAGAGAGGACAGCCTTGTCTAGTCCCTTATTTTAGTGGGATTACTTCAAGTTTCCCTCCATTTAGTTTGATGTTGACTACCGGTTTGCTGTATATTGTTTTTACTATGTTTAGGTATCGGCCTTGAATTCCTGTTCTTTCCAAGACTTTTAGCATGAAAGGATGCTGAATTTTGTCAAATGCTTTTTCAGCATCTAATGAAATGACCATGTGTTTTTTTTTTCTTTGAGTTTGTTTATGTAGTGGATTGCATTGATGGATTTCCATATATTGAACTATCCCTGCATCCCTGGGATGAAGCCTACTTGATCGTGGTGAATGATCATTTTGATGTATTCTTGGATTCAGTTGGCAAGAATTTTATTGAGTATTTTTGCATCGATATTCATAAGGGAAATTGGCCTGAAGTTCTCTTTCTTTGTTGGATCTTTGTGTGGTTTTGGTAACAGCATAATTGTGGCTTTGTAGAACGAGTTGGGTAGTGTTACTTCTGTTTCTATTTTGTGGAATAGTCTGTAGAGATTGGTGTTAGGTCTTCTTTGAAGGTCTGATAGAATTCTGCACTAAAACCATCTGGCTTTGTGCTTTCTTTGGTTGGAAGACTTTCTATGACCCCTTCTATTTCTTTAGGGGTTATGGGTCTGTTTAGATGATCTATTTAATCCTGATTTAATTTTGGTATTTGGTATCTGTTTAGGAAATTGTCCATTTTCTCCAGATTCTCCAGTTGTGTTGAGTATAGGCTTTTGTAGTAGGATCTGATGGTTTTTGAATTTCCTCAGTTTCTGTTGTTATATCCCCCTTTCCATTTCTAATTTTGTTAATTTGGATATTGTCTCTGTGCCCTTTGGTTAGTCTGGCTAAGGGTTTATCTATCTTGTTGATTTTCTCAAAGAACCAGCTCCTGGTTTTGTTGATTCTTTTGTATGGTTCTCTTTGTTTCTACTTGATTGATTTCAGCCCTGAGTTTGATGATTTCTTGTCTTCTACTCCTCCTGGATGAATTAGCTTTTTTTTTGTTCCAGGTCTTTCAGTTGTGCTGTTAAGCTGCTAGTATATGCTCTCTCCATTTTCTTTTTGGAGGCACTTGGGGCTATGAGTTTTCCTTTTACCACTGCTTTCATTGTGTCCCATATATTTGGGTATTTGTGCCTTCATTTTCATTAAATTTTTAAAAAATCTTTGATTTCTTTCTTTATTTCTTCCTTGACCAAAGTATCATTGAATAGAGTATTGTTCAGCTTCCATGTGTATGTGGGCTTTCTGTTGTTTTTGTTGCTATTGAAGACCACTCTTACTCCATAGTGATCTGATAGGAGGCATGGGATTATATTGATCTTCTTATATTTGTTAAGGTCTGTCTTGTGACCAATTATATGGTCGATTTTGGAGAAGGTACCATGAGGTGCTGAGAAAACGGTATATTCTTTTGCTTTAGGATGAAATGTTTATATATTATATATATATATATATATATATATATATATATATATATATATATATATATATATATATGTGTGTGTGTGTGTGTGTGTGTGTGTGTGTGTGTGTGTGTGTTAAATCCAATTGGTCCAAAGCTTCAATTAGTTTCACCGTGTCCCTATTTAGTTTTTGTTTTCCTGATTGAGGAGAGTGGAGTGTTGAAGTCATCCACAATTATTGGTATAGGTGCAATGTGTGCTTTGAACTTTAGTAAAGTTTCTTTTATGAATGAGGGTGCCCTTGCATTTGGAGCATAGATGTTCAGAATTGAGAGCTCTTCTTGGTGGAGTTTTCCTTTGACCAGTAAGAAGTGTCCTTCCATGTCTTTTTTGATGACTTTAGGTTGAAAGTCAGTTCTATCTGATATTAGAATGGCTACTCAGGCTTGTTTCCTGAGACCATTTGCTTGTAAAATTGTCTTCCAGTCTTTGACTCTGAGGTAGTGTTTGTCTTTGATACTGAGGTGTGTTTTCTGTATGCAGCAGAATGTAGGGTCCTGTTTGCATATCCAGTCTGTTAGTCTATGCCTTTTTATTGGGGAATTGAGTCCATTGATGTTAAGAGATATTAAGGAATAGTGATTATCACTTCCTGTTATTTTTTGATGTTATTTTTATATTTGAGTGGTTATCTTCTTTTGGGTTTGATGGAAGAAGGTTACTATCTTGCTTTTTCCAGGGTGTAGTTTCCCTCCTTGTATTGGTGTTTTCCACCTATTATCCTTTGTAGGACTGGGTTTGTGGAAAGATATTGTGTAAATTTGGTTTTATCATGGAATATCTTAGTATCTCCATCTATGGTGATTGAGAGTTTTGCTGGGTATAGTAGTCTTGGCTGGCATTTGTGTTCTCTTAGAGTCTGTATGAGATCTGCCCAGGATCTTCTAGCTTTCATGGTCTCTGGTGAGAAGTCTGGTATAATTCTGATAGGTTTTCCTTTATATGTTACTTGGCCTTTTTCTCTTACTGCTTTTGGTATTCTTTCTTTGTTTAGTACATTTGGGGTTTTGATTATTATGTGACGGGAGGTATTTCTGTTCTGGTCCAGTCTGTTTGGAGTTCTGTAGGCTTCTTGTATATTCATGGGCATCTCTCTCTTTAGGTTAGGGAAGTTTTCTTCCATAATTTTGTTGAAGATAATTGTTGGCCCTTTAAGTTTTAAATCTTCACTCTCATCTATACCTATAATCCTTAGGTTTCATCTTCTCATTGTGTCCTGGATTTCCTGGATGTTTTGGGTTATAAGCTTTTTGCATTTTCTATTTTCTTTGACTGTTGAGTCAATGGTTTCTATGGTATCTTCAGCATCTGAGATTCTTTCTTCTAGCTCTTGTATTCTGTGTACTTGGCGCTGCCTGTCTGGTCCGTGTGGGAGCCAAGGAGATGGAGACACCCTCCCCTTCTTTCTTTTTCTTTTGCTTATTCACTTTACATCCCACTCATTGCCCCCTCCTGGTCAACCCCTCCTATAATCCTTCCCCCATCCTCCTCTCTTTCTTTTACTGGGTGCCTCCCAGTCCCCATCCCCCACATATCAAGTCTCTGTGAGACTAGGAGTATCCTCTCCCACTGAGGCCAGATAAGCCAGCTCAGCTTGAAGAATATATCCCACATCCAGGCAACAGCTTTAGGGATAACCCCTTCCTCCACTTGTTCAGGACCCACATGAAGACCAAGTTGCACATCTGCTACATATGTAGGCTCTGGGTCCAGTCCCTATGTGTTCTTTGGTTGGTGGATCAGTCTCTGCTTAGTTGACTCTGTTGGTCTTCCTGTGGAGTTCCTAGCCTCTCCAGGGCCTGTGATCCTTTTTCCTAAAATTTCACAAGAGTCCCCAAGTTCTACCCACTGTTTAGTTGTGGTCTCTCAATCTCTCTGAGTCAGCTACTGAGTGGAGCCTCTCAGAAGACAGTCATGCTAGACTCTTGTAACAGAGTATCATTAATAGAGTCAGAGATTAGTGCTTGCTCACAGGGTGGGTCTCTAGCTGGGCCTGCTATTGGTTGGACATTCTCTCAGTCTCTGTTCCTTTCCTGTATTTCTTGTAGACAGGATAAATTTTGCATTGAAAGTTTTGTGGGTGGGTTGGTGTTTCTATTGCTCCACTGGGTTTTCCACCTGGCTGCAGGAGGTGGTCTCTTCAGGTTCCATATCCCCAATGCTGTGAGTTACAGCTAAGGTCACCTCCATTGATTCTTGGGTGCCTCTCCATCCCTGGTCTCCGTCTCATCCTGGAGATGCTCCCTACCTCCCCATTTCTGTCACTTAACAGATTTCCTCCATCTGACAGAGGGAAGGCAGGACCTTAAGCAGGCCCTGGGAGATTCCTCTAAGCTCATTTCAAGCTTTGAGACAAGCACAGGAAAGCTTTCCCTCTGGGTGGCAGTAGAGAGCAGCAGTGGGCACAGGACAAGATGTCAGATGGCCTTTTCCTGGGAAGCTCCTCTGTAAATTCACTTCCTGGGCAAGTGCCCCACATGTTCCTAACTTTTAGGGAGATAGTCTTTGTCTCAGTTAACATTACTATTGCTGTGAAGAGACTGTGAGCACAGCAACCCTTCTAAAGGAAGACATTTAATTGGGGTTGGCCTCTAATTCAGAGGTTTAGTCCCTTACCCGCCTTGGTGGTGCATAGGCAGACAGTGCTGGAGAAGAGCTGAGAGTTCTGTGTCTTGATCCAAAAGCAGCAGTAAGTGACTGTGACACACTAGTCAGGCTTGAACTTCTGAGACCTCAAAGCCTGCCGCCAGCGACACTTCCTCCAACAAGGCCACATCTACTCCAACAAGGCCATACCTCCTGATAGAGGCACTCCCTCTGAGCCTATGGGGGCCATTTTATCCAGACGATCACAGCTGTGGTAGGGAGCCTTCTCCTTTAGTCGAGCCCAGTGAATAGCTAGAGGAGTTTAGGAAAGGTAGAGGTGGGAGGTCGGTCACAAAGTATGTAGACACTGATTAACCTTACACTTCACAGATGAAGGACTTTAAGATGGAAAACCTCACACCTAAGTTTGGTTTCTTAGCTGCTGTTAGTGGGTTGAGAAATACCCCTTATAGCTCCAGGCAGCACAACCCACAGGAAGAGCTTATCCTCTGCTTGTCTGAGTCTGGCCTCAGGTTTTGGGGACCCATGGCAGGAGCTTACTTAGGCATGTGCCTCCCCAATCCACTCCAGGATTCCCAAACCTTAGTCACTCATATTCCACCTTCGAAGGTTTTCCCTTCTTCAATCACCGTGTACATTAGTCCTGGTTCTCCCTTACTCACCTTTAATAGCCTCAGAGGCTTGTCTGAAACACAAAGGTGTACCACGTCCATAAAGAAACACCGCTCTCCATTCTGTGAATACCAGCTACATACCTGGACACAGTGATATGAACATGCCTTACTAGGTAACTCTAGTGCACCAATACTGCCATCTCCCAGACCACCGAGTATGCAGATTGCATCTGGGGAAATATCATTGACTCTCTTCTGAAAGCAGAGACAGCAGAGGAAAAGGTAGGGCACGGGAATGTCAAGCATAATTGCCTCCCTTACGAAGTCCTTGTTTAACTGGTCCTGTATCTTCGAGGACTACGATGAGGCTAGGAAGGTCCTAGCAGGTGTTAATCGAACTGAGGTTTATCCAAGGACAAATCGATATTTCTGAAAGGACTGGGCCTAGAATGGGGCTCTGCCTATCCTCGGCTGAACTGCTTACTGTCTATGTCTTAGTCAGGGCAAGATCAAGGGCAAACTGGCCTGGTTTTGTGAGAGCTAATGGAGTCTCGGAGGTCATCGGCTCCACCCTCCCGTTGTCCTGGGTGTCCCTTTCCTGCCTTTACACCAGCTCTTCTTAAGTGGTGGGCAATTCTCAGGCTCCCAGAGTGACCCCCATCCCTGCAAAGTGGCACTGATAATTAGAAAGCTAGTTTTGAAATTAAAGCCCACATATTCTCCCGGAGTCTTCTGCTTGCCTTGCTTGACAAACATTTGGCGCATGCATTCAGCGAAGGGTTCTCCCGGCTAGAACGCAGGTTTGGAGATGGGGAGAGGAGGTTCTCCAGGTCAGGTTGAGAAGCTCTCTTACTCCTTAATTTTAGTGCAACATACTGTTATGGACACCCCAGTCAGATATAGGGGTCCCTGGGATGAGGTTCCTCAAAGGCTAGGTGGGTAAGGGTTTGGTGGTGACAAACAGAAACAAACACAGAGGCAGTTTGGATCTGAGTGTCACCACCAAATCCTTACCCACCTAGCCTTCGAGGAACCTTGTCCCAGGGACCCTCTGGGGCATACTGGGGTGGTGACTTAGTCCGGGTTTCTATACCTGCACAAACATCATGACCAAGAAGCAAGATGGGGACAAAAGGGTTTATTTAGCTTACACTCCCAAATTGCTGTTCATCACCAAAGGTCAGGACTAGAACTCAAGCAGGCCAGGAAGCAGGAGCTGATGCAGAGGCCATGGAGGGATGTTTCTTCCTGGCTTGCTTCCCCTGGCTTGCTCAGCTTGCTTTCTTATAGAACCCAAGACTACCAGCCCAGGCATGGTACCACCCACAAGGGGCCCTTCCTGCTTGATCACTAATTGAGAAAATGCCCACAGCTGCATCTCATGGAGGCACTTCCCCAACTGAAGCTCCTTTCTCTGTGATAACTCCAGCGTGTGTCAAGTTGACACACAAAACCAGCCAGAACAGGTGGTTTATGACAACATAATTTTTTTTCTTTCAGGAAGTTCCTTTAATGGAGATTTACATTTACATACATTTTAAAAATGGCCATTTCAGCCATTTTAATGGCATAGTTCAGCGGCCGTAAGCGTATTCAAGCTGTCTTATAACCAGCCCCACCATCTACCTCCAGAGCCTTTCATCTTCCCAAACTGAGACTCTGGCGTTATTTACCTCAGGCACAAATCTCTCCTCCAGGCCCCAGTCACCTCAGGTCTGCTTTCTGTTTCTCTGAATTCAATGACTCATGTGAATGGGAGCTGCAGTAACTGTCCTTACACTCCTGGCTCATTTCACTTAGCACAAAGCCCTCAAGCTTCATCCACCCCTAGCCTACCTCAGAACTTGACTTATTTTTAAGTGGATCGTACTTAATTGAATAAACTGCATCTTTATTCATTAATTTTCTCTCCTGGGCTCTTGGACATACATGCACAAACACACTATCTCTCATCTATTTATCTATCATCTGTCTATCTATTACCTATCTATTATGTATCTATTATCCATCTATTACCTATCTGAGAGAGAGAGAGAGAGAGAGAGAGAGAGAGAGAGAGAGAGAGAGAGAGAGAGAGAGATTTGGGTTGTTGGTACATTTTGACCATATTTTTTTATTTTTTTTTATTTTGTTTTTTTTTGAGACAGGGTTTCTCTGTGTAGCCCTGGCTGTCCTGGAACTCACTCTGTAGACCAGGCTGGCCTTGAACTCAGAAATCCACCTGCCTCTGCCTCCCAGAGTGCTGGGATTACAGGTGTGTGCCACCACCGTCCGGCCATTTTGACCATTGTTGATAAAGCTTTTGGGAACATGGGTGGACAGATGAGTTACTGCTCTCAGTGCTGCCGGATGCACACCCGGGAATAGATTAGTTACCATTACACCATGTTGTGATACTGTACTGAAGTTTGAGAAATCACCATGCTGTTTTGGATGGCATTTGTAAAATTTTTCATTCTCTCCTAAAGTGTTGAGAGCCCCAGTTTCCCTGCATCACGACCAACTTATACCTCTTAGTGGTCCTGATTTGCATTTCCGTAATGATTCATAATATTGATGATACCTTTAGATGTGCTTCTTGGTCGTTTGCATATTTTTGTATTTCATGTCAGAACTTTCCATTCCAATTCTTTGCTCGTGTTTTAGATATCAAATTGTTTGATTTTTGTGCTTGTTGAGTTGTAGTTCTTTATTTTTCTAAGTATTAACCTTGAATCAGATATAAGATTTATAAATACTTCTCTCACATCCACCCAGTCGCCTTTCTCTCTTGGTAACTGACTACATTTGAAGGCTATTTTGGTTCTATCTTATCGGTCAATATATTCACCCTTAAGTCCGTCACTCCTGCTGCTTTGAAATCAGAAGGCGTGAAACCTGCATGTTTTTATTTTTTTCAAGATCGTTTTGTCTACTCGGTATCTCTGAATAGTGCACTTCTATTTATTCATTCTGCATGGTCTTTAAATGCTCTTAACAATGAATTACATCATGTTAATTTTGCAGTCAAAGGCTTCTGTTTGCCTGGAGACAAGAGAGCATCTGCTGCTCTCCAAGGTTTCAATTCCTGCCCAGTAACTCAAGGCCACTGGGAAAGCATTCTGGGTTCTCCTAACTCATTCCCACGTGAGTCAGCGGCACTGACCCCACTCACAGTGGGGTCCCCGTTCTGTCCAGCTTCGCTAGCGTTGCAGGCAATGTGGTCCATCAGGCACCACACACAATTAAGCAATTCGGGTACACATGGGGCTCGCACAGAGACTTGGCAGCCGTCCCCACGATTGTCTCCCACTTAGAGGGGATACCAGGGTGCCTGGCATCTTCTGGAACTTGCGGAAGGCTGGCAGCCACCTCTCCAGCATATTTGCATTTATTATCCCTAGGAACTCAGGCTTAGCCATTCACCTGCCTCAGGAGTGCTGTGAATTTTCTCTTTCCATCTGCCTGTTGGCACCGGTCCGTTCTCACGGATGCTGGACCCTCTTCCTGGAAGGGCTCTCGTGTCTGATCTGGAATGGCTCACCTTCTCCCTCTCAACACCTAGAATCAGAGGGGCAGAGCAGCCATGGTGCTGTCTCCACAGCTATGGAAACCCCGGGCCTGAAGCCAAGTTCAGTCTCCCACACTCTGAAGGCACAGCATCCTCCTTAGCAGCTGCCAAAGCAAACCTCTCGGGCTGACAGCGTGGGATGAAACTCCCAGGTGTTTTGAAATGGAAAAATAGCTAAGGAACACCACATCGCAGGGGTGACTGTTTGCCTCCTTGGTTCTAATGACCAAATATGTGTCTCTCTCTCTAACTAAGCCCGGGCCACACCCAGAGTAACACTGGGGTGTCCTACCCCCCACCCCACCATCTGCCTCTTCAATTGATTTCTAAGGGCTTGTATGAGCATCAGTTGGCAATAGGTCTGTGTGTATGGGGGAGGGCTATGTGTACTGCCTCACCTATAAAGACAGCAGCAGACAGGTGCCAAGAGCTCTCTCCTGGAGGCAGAGCTCTTGGTCTGGGGTCTGCTATCTCTCATCAGCCCCTGTGTGACTTTGAGCAAGTCACTTGTGCTGTCTACGGTTCTGCTTCCTTATCTTACCAGAAAACCACACTAGATGTCCCTTGAGGCCCCATACTATGTTTGGTCTCTGTACAGGCTGGTGTTGTGTGTCGACTTGACACAGGCTGGAGTTATCACAAACAAAGGAGCTTCAGTTGAGGAAATGCCTCCATGAGACCCAGCTGTAAGACATTTTCTAAATTAGTGATCAAGGGGGGTGGGCCCATTGTGGGTGGTGCCATCCCTGGGCTGGTAGACTCGGGTTCTATAAGAAAGCAAGCTCAGCAAGGCAGAGAAGCGAGCCAGTAAGAAACATCCCTCCATGGCCTCTGCATCAGCTCCTGCTTCTTGACCTGCTTGAGTTCCAGTCCTGACTTCCTTTGGTGATGAACAGCAGTGTAGGAAGTGTCAGCTGAATAAACCCTTTCCTCCCCAACTTGCTTCTTGGTCATGATGTTTGTGCAGGAATAGAAACCCTGACTAAGACAGTTTTTCCTCACGCTGTGTTTTTGGACTCTTCCGGGCTTCTCACTCACTGATTTTAAACTTTCCTCCGTGATGTCACCTCTGTTGTGACATTCTCAGGCACAGTACATACCCACTGTCAATAAGCCCAAAGCAGAGTTACACAGGCTGTGACTGCAGAGCCAATAGGCCTCACTGATCCAAGGACACCCAGGACACACACTTGAGGCTGAGGCAGGGCATGGGGAATACTGACAGATGCTGTAGAAATGTCTGAGCTTGGTGAAGTTTGACAGGATAATGGCGTCCTCCTAGGCATGCCCAGCACTGGGTCTTAGAGAGTTTGCCTTAGCAGTCTGTGTAGTCCGGCACAGGACAGGGCAGCCTTTTCCTGGCTTTCTCACTCGCCAGCATACTGTTACCTCAAGTTTCTGGCTACAGTTTAGGTCCAACCCACAACATCCTAGAAAAGTAGAGATGATTGTGTGGCTTCAACTAGCACCGATTCCATGCCACATCGTTCCGCGGAAGCTCTGTCATCTGACCATGGGACAGTCCTCAGAGACGCAGCATCACATTCTATCCAGGCTGGCAGACTGTTCACCACCCAGGCTGTCAGAACTTAGGCTTCACAGCTCACAAACACGTCACACTCGGACACAGTCATGAGTGGAAGGAGAAGGCCCTCATGTCGGGAGGACCCAGACTCACCTCTCCCTGACTTCCAACTGGCTCCCATTTCCTTGGCTTTGTTAGGATCACACCCTCTAAGACACATTGAATCATCTCTGATGGATTAGTAGGGGCTGCTGCGGCCAGTATTGTCACGTGCTTCACAAAGACCAAGGGGGGCTTCTTTGAGATGCTTCTCTCAAGAAGTGCAAGTGTCTTCCTCACAGGTAGGAAGGTGAGTGGCACTTATATCAGGACTGCCAGGCTAACTGACCCCCCCCCCGCCCCCATTTCTTATGTATTACTGAGCTGTCAGTCCAGATCCTCAGGCTAATATATTGTGTTCGCTCTCACCGCTACTATTTCTCTTGGGAGTTTTATCAGGTAACGAGGCATCACACCTGTGTTGTGCCACACAATGATGGCACACCAAATTAGATGTGCACAGAGTCTCGGTGAGACTGTGTCAGGCATGGTGCCCTGGGTATGTCTGACGAAAGGATGGCTTAAACAGCAGTTGTGGTTAGCGTAGGAAGGGCATCTGCAAAATGTATTGACCAGCAGTGGGTCACGGCCTCCCAGAGGACTGTGTGGTGCCTACACCTGCGCCAAATGACAGTTGCTAGGTGACTGATGCAAAGAAACAACCATGAGGCTCTGCCAAGGTAATCAGTAGTTATGGCCTTTCTGGGTACCACTGAATAATTAAATAATTGTATCGGGTGCCAGGGGATAAAACCATAGGGTAATTCAACCACTCCTTCTGAGATCTAACACTGGGAGAGAAACACTGAAATGGATGTGCATCTCAAGTCCTGGCTCTGGCTTGTCCAAGCCAGCAGCAATGGAACCCGGGGCAGATCACGGCTCCTCTGCCATCCCTGCCTCCCCTTGGGAACCGCTGGACAGGGAGGTCTGGGGTTCAGTAGGACTAGAACGCGGGTGTGTGTAGGGCAGGAAGAGACCGCCCTTGATGCTCCTCCCCTGCCGTGAGCACTTCTCCATCGTTGATTTTCATCCTCTCACTTCATGGTCTCCATGGTCAGAGTCTAGCTACACCAGTCCACCGTCCAGACACTCAGCGCTGTCCTTTAAACCTGAAATGTTCTCTATAGGTTCACATTTTGAACATCTGCTCTCCAGCTGATGTTGCTGGATTGGGAAGCCATGGAACCTCAGGGAGGTGGGGCCAGGCTGGCAGAGGTGGATCACCAGAGGAGGACCTTTGAAGGTTATACCTGGCCCCTGCTTTCTGGTTCACTGTGACGGGAACAACCTTCATCACGTGGTCCAACCTCTGTACTGAGCTGTGCTCCTGAGCCTCCCTGACCACGGAGGACCCTAAGAACTCTCTGAACCAGTGAGCCTGGATAAACCTCTCTTCCTTATGCTGGTTCTGTGAGGCTGCGCGTTCACCTGGATTCAGAAGTCACTAACACAGAGGCAGTCTCAGCAAGACGCGTGGAGGTGGCAGCTGGCCTGTCTCCTCCCTTCTCCCACATTCGGAACCATTCTGGTTCTTGTGACTGAGACCCAGGCTGCAGCTTTCAGTCCCTTAGAATTGGCGAGGACTCACCGTGCCGCCATCCCGTCTAGGATCCCGGCAGACTAGAGACAACTGTGAATGGGCTCTCGGCCTCCACAACATCTGGAGCTTACAGGGAGAACCTCTCTTCTCGGCTTTCCTCCCCCTCTCTCTGACATTTCCCCATCACCCAGCTTCAAGCCTCGCCAGGGCTCTGTTGGCCGCGGGTGCCCTGTGAGAGAAGCTTGAGATTCCTTGTAACCCTGTAGCGGGGGCTCCGTTCCCACAGCGCTTTGGGCAGGGAGAGTGAGCCAGGCCTGCAGCATTTGCCTCCGCTGACCCCGCGGCAGCTTCCCGCCCGCCCACGCCATCTGCTCCCACCCAGCACGGCAGATCATCCCCGGGAAGAGTGGGAAGAGAGAACCGCTCACAGTGAGGCTTCGCTGAGGCATGAAAGAGAATTTTAGGACTAAATGGGATTTTATCAACTCCTCCTCCACTTTACAGAAGAGAAAATGGAAACCCAGGGGAGCCAAGCAAGCAGCTGTTGGCTGTTGGTCACAGCCCGACTGTGGGGCAGAGCAGGAGCCCTGGGCTCACGCTGCTCTCGAGCACATTCATTCAGTGACTGGATGAATGAACTGTTTTGCTAATTCTATGCGTCAAAGCCTGTGCACACACAGTGGATGTGTGTAACGCTCTCTCTACAAGCTTAGACGCTTCCAAGGACGGTCAATAGTCACGGTGCAGAGAACCCATATGTTCTACATGGGTATGACTCAGGCTAATGAGAGCATGGAGGAAGTGGAATCAGGAGGGCTTCATGGAGGAGGTGTAGCTCAGGCTGAATTCACGGTGGGGAGGCCTTTGCTAGGCTTCCAACAGAGCGAGAGCTCTTGGGGAAAACTGCACTCTGTTGGCTCGGTCTCCCGGTCCTCTCCAGCCCCAGCACTGCTGAGGCCTCTGCTCAGGACCACGGCCAGCTACAGGCTGCTTCAGCCAAGCAGCCAGAGCCTCTGGAGAAGGCATGGCGTTACAGATTTCCTTCAAACTTGCTTATTTTGATTTTGTTGTTGTTGTTGTTGTTGTTGTTGTTGCTGTTGTTGTTGTTGTTGTTCGTTTTTTGAGACAAGGTTTCTCTGGTGGGGCTGTCCTGGAACTTGCTCTGTAGACCAGGCCTGCCTCTGCCTCCTGAGTGCAGGGATTAAAGGTGTGCACCACTACAGCCCACAGTTATTTTTGATTCTTAAACGGGTATTTTGAAAACAACTCCTCCTTCATTTATGGAAATAGAAGATTTTCTATTCTACATTTTGTACCCAAGAAGAGAGGAACTTTTGGTCAGACTCTGCCTTGGCCTTAATTAACCCTGTTGTCCAGTCCACTGCCAGTGGCTTCCCCGTAGCCCTCCCCTGGATTCCAGGTGAGGCTTGGAGTGATCTCAGCGAGAGTCTCAGAAAGGTGCCTACTTCTTAGGGGCTGGAAGTCAACCCTTGGATTTTAAGTCTCTTTCTTCCACCACGTAGTCCTCAATTCTCTCTCCAGCCTCCTGGAGAGCTTTGGCGTCAAAGCCAGCATCAGGCACACAGGAAATTGGCAGCCGTTCTCAAGGGTTTCTTGCAAACCAGAGGCTAAGGCTACAGTGTTGACCATAGGTGACTTTGTTCTCTAGTTCTGATGATAGGAAAAAGCATGGCTTACAAATGCAAAGTACTGAAAAATGTGTACAAAAATAATTAAAATGTTTATGATTTTGAAGATAGTAGGAGTAGCTAATTTTTATTTGGCACTTATGACAGGTGTAATTTTAATAAATTGACTATCATCTATCTATCTATCTATCTATCTATCTGTCTATCATCTGTCTATCTATTCATCTATCTATCATCTGTCTATCCATCTGTCTGTCTATGTTTGTATGTATATACATATGTATGTATGTATGTTTGTATGTATGTATGTATGTATGTATCTATCTATCTATCTATCTATCTATTTATCTATCTATCTATCTGTCATAAGGTACATTTAGTATTCACAGTGACCTCTGAGGAAGGCATTATTACTCTCTGCACTTACGGACGATGTTTCTCAGAGTTACCCCTCTGTAAACATGGAGCCAGGAGTAATTCCAGTGCTGGAAACCAGTCCCTGTGCAAGATTGCTGTGGAATCACCCTTTGATGAATTTGTCCCCTGTTCTATTTTTCCCCAAAAATTTGGATTCATGAATATATTAAAATAATATCTTAGTTTAGACTCAGGTTTGTAAGCATCTTTTTACTCAGTGTTGCCAAACAGTGAAGCCATTTTGAACACATTATTAAAACCTCAGAGTCACCCATAATGCATTGCTGTCACATCACAGTAAGAAATCAATAAAGCTCTTCCTGGTGATAGCATTTGACCAAGAGCAAGCTCAGATTTGAATTCTCTACTTGGCTATCCCTGTGTCTTCTACTGTCCCTGCCTGTCTCTTAGGTGTGTCTGAGTCTGTCAAATGCTTGTTCAAATGCTGTCTTACTTGTCCCTATATGTCTGTGTCTGAATGTCTGTCCTTTACAAAGGGCTTTGCTCTATATTGGACAACACACACACAAACACACACAAACATCATATGGAGGAGGACTGAGGGACAATTTACTGAAATCTTTAACCAACTTTTACAAGGGATTAAATATTGCCGACAGCTGACCACAAGTGACCCAGATAACAAGCAAACCAATGCTATCAAGTGGTGTCCATATATTGTGTTCAACACCGAATGATGATATTCATTTTATGAGGACTTTTCTAACCTATATTTGCTAGCTTCAGCAAATGATTATTAGGACGCACATGCACACATGGGTATTCCTCCTGGGTCAAGGACTTAGAAAGCTCTGTGAGTCAAGATTGCGGCCACACCTTAGCCTAGGTTGTAAAGGCTGATTATAGGGGAAATCCACAGCAAGTAAGGCTGGTCTCTGTTACCTCAGTCTCTTAAAGGCAGGTTAAGTGAATAGCTGAGCACACTGTGGGAAGGCAGTCCTAAGGTCTTAAGAGATCTCTATTGACATGATCTCTATTCCAGCAGAAGTTCTGGTCTCTTAGAATATAAAAGATATTTTTATTGTAACACATAGCCACAGAATAGCTTTGCCTAATCTAATTTTAAAGTTGCCCGTGAGTGGAAGACCATGGCGGCCCACCCATCTCCTGGTTTGTAGGTTTTAGTATTCTTAAGTGTTTTGTGTTTGGACAGAACTGGTCCTTGCCTGCAGACGGTTATGTGCAGTGATCACCCAGGCAGGCCCACAGTTTGCACATGTCCAGAGTTCTGCGTGTAGAATATGTCAATCATTTGACTCCCAGAAGGGTTGAGCAAAGTTCTAGTTCCTCCTGCTGCAGATGAGCGGTATCTGGGGAGATAAACCGTAGCAGTGCAGAGAAGCCTGGGTGGAGTGGGCGTGGTTCCTGAGGGAGGAGAGCAGGCCCAGGAAAGCAGGGTCCGAGCACCAGGTGTGGGCACGAGGGCGAGTGCCCACCAAGGAACAAGTGCAGAGGGCTCTGCAGAGCCTGCACGTGAGCTGGCTGAGGTGGAGGGAGCACTGTGATCAGCGGAAGGTTCTAGACTGTCTTCTAACACTCCAGAGTGCTGGATTGCTAACAGTGTAGCGTACGGTACAGCTGACTGGGAAATATTGGGAACAACTATTAAAGACCAAGTGATGTTTTATCCATTTATATCATATATAACGTGCGTGCTGGTACTTGTGTATGTAGGTGCATGTGGATGCCAAAATAAAAGTATTGGTCTGTTGGCTTGGTGCTTGCCAACTGGGCTAGACTAGCTAGCTGGTGAGCCCCAGAGATCCGTCGACCTTTGCCTCCCAAGCACCAGCTTATAAGCACATACTACCACACTTTGTTCTTTAATGTGGATTACTGACATGTGTGTGTGTGTGTGTGTGTGTGTGTGTGTGTATGTGGTGTGGTATGTGTGTATGTTTGTATGTGTGTATGTGTGTATATGTGTGTGTGTGGTGTGGTATGGTGTGTATGTATGTGTGTGTATGTATATGTGTGTATATATATGGTATGGTGTGTGTGTGTGTATGTGTGTGTATATGCGTATATGTGTGTGTGTGTGGTGTGTGTGTATGTGTGTGTGTGGTGTGGTATGTGTGTGTGTGTGTGTATGTGGTGTGGTATGGTGTGTATGTGTGTGTATGTATATGTGTGTGTATATATATGGTGTGTGTGTGTGTATGTGTGTGTATATGTGTATATGTGTGTGTGTGTGGTGTGTGTGTGGTGTGGTGTGTGTGTATGTGTGTGTGTGTATGTATGTGTTTGTATGTATGTGCATGTGTGTGTGTGGTGTGGTGTTTATGTATATGTGTGTATATGTGTGTATGTATGTGTGTGTGTGGTGTGGTATGTGTGTGTGGTGTGTGTATGTGTGTGTATGTGTATGTCTGCGTGTGTATGTGTTCATGTGTATGTATGCGTGTGTATGTATGCATGTGTATGTGTGTATATGTGTGTATGTATGTGTGTGTGTGGTGTAGAGTGTGCATGTGCATGTGTGTGTGTGTGTGTGTGTGTGAACTCAGGTCCTTATGCAATCAAGGCAAGCACTCATTGAGCCATCTCTCCCCCTCCCGAGTGATGATATATCAATGCACTGTCAACCAGGCTGTGCTGAGGTTAAACGCAGAGGCTGTGTTTGAGCATGTGAGTGCCAACGGGCACCACCGATGCCAGGAGTTCAGAAGCGGTGTGCTGTGGGTTCGGGCGGGAGTCTGTGTTTCTGAAGGAGCTTGGTGTGTGAGCAGATATGGCATGCTTTTCTGATCTTTGGAGTAACAGTTTAGTTCCACTCTAACCCTTTCTCAAGCATGGTCAAGTTTCTTAACTTCCTTCTCTCCCCGTCCTTCGGCTGTGGCACGGCAGCAGCTGTGAGTTGCTTTCTCAGATTGTGACAAGACACTTGACAGAGACGACTTTAGGGAGGAAGGACTTAGTTTGGCTCGCAGCTTGAGAAAGCACAGTCTATCATGGTGGGGAAGGCGTGGCTGTAGACAGCCCTGTGGCTCTCTGGGAGACTGTAGCGGCTGCTTCTCATAAGGCACTGACCAGGAGGCAGAGATAGCTCAGGACAGAACCAAGACCAAACTACAGCTAGCCAGCTTAACTGCTGTCCCTCAAAACAGCTCGGGCCCAACTGTTAAAATGCCACATACAAACTACAGCGGGGTCCATTGCTGTGGGGACTGAGGTGACAGGTGTGACTGGCCCTTCAAAGGCCTATAGTACAACGAGGCCCTGGTTTGGGTCTACAGTAGCAATGAGGTAGAGACCATTTTACCACAGAAAACACTGTTCAAGAGAGTTAATAAAGAAGGGCATTGTGGGGAAAAGCTAAGGAAGAGGCCCTGGGTCTCTGAACCCAGGAGTTGCCAATGCACACCAGAGCTATGGGGAGTACAGAGGAGTCTGACAATGAGATGACTGGAAACAGCTGGGTCTGCTAGAGACAGGAGTCACTGGAACAGGTTCCGGGTCAGGGTCAGGTCAGGGTCAGGGTCAGGGTCAGGGTCGGGTCAGGGTCAGGGTCAGGGTCAGGGTCAGGGAGAAAGGTCTCTGGGCTGAGTTCTAGGTCTAGTGGCAAAGGATAACACTACCACCTGTGCACCTGGTTTTCCTGACCTGCACAGGGTGGAACAGAGTCAGCCTTGTCTGGCTAGGAGAGAACATCCCACCTTCCAAGGCGCCTTCCATGACACACAGCCCTTCTCTCCCTGTGAAGCTTCATCTCCTCCCCTGCACCGCCTGTGATTTCTCCCTTCCAGTGCCTCAGCTGGTGTCTGCTACAGGCTGGAGAGTGAAACCAGATGAGGCCCCAAAGACTGAGGTGCAGATCCGTGTACATGCGGTCTGGGGATGCTTGGATAGAAGAGAAAGACAGGGCTACTCGTGACTATTCTCAAAAACAAAAACAAACAAACAAAAAACAAAAACAAACAAACAAACAAAAACCCAACAAACCTGACCACATGGATGGTTTCAGCCTAGGCTTGGTTGGTGTTGGTGTGAGAAGCACTTTCCAGGGTCACAAGGCTCAGAGACAGGCATGTACTCAATATGTGGCAACAGTGTGGCCAGCAGCGTCTCCAGCCTCACGGGGACTTTTGCAGCAAGAGGAGGGAGCCAGCTCCTCATCACTGAACCTCCCCCACCGCCAGGGTGCTCTCTGGAGACGTGCTGTGTCGCTGCTGCTGTGTGCTGACTGTTCCAGACAGCGCAGGGGAGGCTGTGGAGGCGGCTGACACACCAGGCTTAGGCAGCTAGGGCTTGCCAGCTTCTGCCTTCTTCGGGAAGCCCACGCAGGCACTTCCGCTGGCCTTGAGGCTGCTCTTGTGTCTCCACATCCAGCCCGCAGAGAGGAAATGGGGCAAGGTCAGGCTTGTGTGTATGTGTGTGTGTGTGTGTGTGTGCGCGAGCACGCGCGCGCGTGCGTGTGCGTGTGCGTGTGCGTGTGCGAGTGTGTGTGTCCACCAAGCAGGACAGCAAGCCTGTGAGGTATAGCTGTCTTTAAACAGACTCTGACTCTATAGCACAGCTTAGGCCGAGAGGTTGCTTTGGAAGGCATTATACAGGCTCTACATCTCGTCTTTGTGCCTTGTTCAGAGTAATGCTCGATTTAATTCAGCCTTTCTGAGCTGGCATTGACCTTTAGTGAGGGAAAGCTGTTGTTCTTGTGGTAGGGTTGGTGGCCTAAGACGGATTCGCCCAACACCACACAACTTTGTAAAGTGACAGCTCCCATCAGATAGGTTTGCCGGCTCAATACAATTGTCCAGCAGATGGCACCAGAGTGTCTTGAGGAAAGGATTTTTATTTGCAGAAAGCTCCTGGATGGGTTTCCGATAATCCAGGTAAAGGGGCAGAGTCAGTTTTGAGAGAATTTTTAAAGAAGCACACCAAATGCAAAAATCACAAGCCAATTCTAGAGCTGGCTCAAATGGTGGTTCCCAGACCCTGTCCCATGTTGGCTCATTCTCCTCCATTTTGAGTCCCCGCTCTGTGTCTCTGTTCCATGCTAGCTCTGAGCCAGGCCAGGGATGAAGGCAGGGCGCTTGTGTGAAGTGGGGTGCACTAGCACAGTTGTTGTGTGTCATAATGTATTTCCAGACTTAGTCTCCACTGCATGCCTCATGGTGGGCAGAGAGAGCTGGCCCCAAACTGTCATTACCCCAGGGACATGTGCCAGCCTTTCAGAGAAAGGGACACATCTTCAGTCTGCAGAGCCCTGGGACGCCTAGTCTAAAGTGGCTGTGGTCTAATGGAGGCAGCTCACCCTGACAGCTCTGCCTCATCTGAGCACTGGAGTGCCTGAGCACACTCGTGCTGGGGAAAACTACAGCCCATGGGCCGAAACCAGTTGCTACCTATTTTTGTGTGGGCAAGGAAGTATATGTATATGTATATGTAGATGTAGATGATGTGTATGTATATATAATTTGCTTCATATATATATGAAGCAAAAGGAAGAATGGTACTCATGCTACACAAATTTCTGAGATCCCAATGAAGTAGCAACAAAGAAAACTTTATTGGGATACTGTTGCACCCATTTTGTTCATATAATGTGGTCTGTAGCTACTTACAGAAACTTTGAAAAGAGATTTATTGATGATTCTGATGATTCGGAGAAGGATATATAAGCTGTATAACCACTGCCACAAGCAAATGGACTGTTGCTGTCATCCAGAAAGTTCCTTCTGCTCCTCTGTGGTCAGCTCTCCTCACCCACCCCTGGTCAGAAGCATATGGTTGAGTTTGTGCCATCGCAGCAGGGTTGAGCCATTGTAACAAAGACCATATGGCCTATAAACACCTAAAATATGTCCTAACTGGCCCTTTCTAGGAAAAGTATATTGACCCCATGCAGGCAGGGGAGGCCACCATTAATCTTGGAAGAAGCTTGAATCGAAAGTCAAGAGACTGTCCTAGTTCATAGTTGTGTGACCTGGGCAGGCCACTCTCTCTCGGAAGCTTTGTCCTTGTCATTTATAGAAATGACAATATCAACTGTACCTGTTCTACCTGTCTCATGTGACCATCGTCTGGATCAGATGACTTCAGAGGTGCGCAAGAGCTTTGTCAGCGGCCAAGTCCTGCTTGAATGCTTAGTGCTAGTCACCCCAGAAAGCAGGTCACCACGGCACTGCGATGGATGAGACCTTTTCCCTGGAGACCCTTTCAGTCCTTTCTTCATAACTTCATAACTTCTCCTGGCTTTACCACTTTCTCCTGGCTTTTGGGAAGGGTTTCTTCAGGTGAAATCTACAATCTGTGGTGAATTCTACATCCAAAAGTCCACATGTTAGTTATTTTCTGACTTTGTTGTGACAAATCACTTGCCAGAACTAACTTGAGGGAGGCGGGACTTACAGGCTCCCAGGATCAGGAGATTTCAGCTCTTCATGGTAGAGAAGACATCAAGGAGTGGCTGGTGGAAGCTCTCACACAGCAGCTGACTGGAAAGCGGAGAGCTCAGGTTAGACCTGTCGCTCTGATGGCCTGTCCCCAGCAACCTGCTTCTGCAACCTAGTGGCCATGTGCCGCCAGGGTTTTTATACATAACCTCTCAAAACAGCACTAGCAGCTGGGGACCAAGTGTTCAAATTGTGAGCCTGCAGGGGACATGTCACATTCAAACGTAACATCACATGTGCCACGGCTGCCTGTGGAGGAAGGCTCCGCACCGTGCTGTCTGCTTATGCTCAGACTTGCTCTTCTGTGAATATTACACTGAGTCACCTGGTTAGGGATGCACTGGGCACTGGGCCCTCAGGCCTTGTTTTGGAAACTGGCAACTTAGATAACACGAAGTCCTAATGAAGAGCAGGGGTGTAGACGGAGGAGGTGTGTGGATGGAGGAGGTGTGTGGACAGAGGAGGTGTGTGGACAGAGGAGGTGTGTGGAGGAGGTGTGTGGAGGAGGTGTGTGGAGGAGGAGGGGGTGTGTGGTCGAAGGAGGTGTGTGGACAAGGAAGTGTATAGACAGAGGAGGTATGTAGAGGAGGAGCTGTGTGGAGGAGGAAGTGTGTGGATGGAGGAGGTGTGTGGACAGAGGAGGTGTACAGACAGAGGAGGTAGAAGGCCCTGAATAATCCCCACTGCTGCCCACTTATGGGGACTTTGAAAGAATGGCGTTGCAAGGTGAACCTCCTTATCTCTGTGGCCCTTCTCTTTCCATGGTGTGACTAGCAATCACCTAATCGCAAAAGTCTGCTGTTCACCCAGGAAACCACCTAGAGACTCATAACCCCACTGTGCTGTAGAAATCTCCAGAGAGGCCAGAAGATGGCCTGCCTCTTTCCTCCCAGGGTGCCCACTCCATTTCCTGACCCTCGGGCTCAGATCTATTGTCACTTCATCTGGAAAGGCCTGAAGCTTCTCCCAGTTCCGGGTTCTTGAGCCCTGGCTTCTCTCTGCTCGCTTCATTCTGCCCCACAGCCCGCCTCTCCAGACGATGGTACGGTGTTCCGTGTTCCTGGATCCCTCTTGTGGCTCCTGCAACCCAGGCTTTCTTGTGCTGATCAAGTCATTGCAATGGAGATCAGACGGTCTACAACTCCTGAAACACATCTTATCAGGCACTTTCCAGATTTTTTTTTCAGGGAGGAAAGGGTTTATTTGGCTTATCTACATCACTGTTTATAATAAAGGAAGTCAGGACAAGAACTCAGACAAGGCAGGAACCTGGATTTAGGAGCTGATGCAGATGGCATGGAGGGGTGCTGCTTACTGGCTTGCTCCTCATAGCTTGCTCAACCTGTTTTCTTTTTTCTTTTCTTTCTTTTCTTTTTTTATTGAATATAATCTTCATTACATTTCAAATGGTAAAACCTTTCCCGGTTTCCCCCCTCCCTGAAAACCTCCAACCCCTCCTCCCACCCCCTGCCTCCACGTATATGTCCCTCTACCTGACCCACTGCCACCTTCCCCCCCTCAATTTCTCTTTGTTGGGGCATCTATTGAGCCTTCACCTGGCCAAGGACCACTCCTCCCACTGATGCCCAACAAGGCCTTCCTCTGCTGATGGCTCCCTTAATCCTCTTGGCTTCTTCACCAATGGCATTTCTGTGACAGTGTCTCTGACACATGGCTCTCCACCCAACTGTGTGGCACATAGTAACTGCTCAGGTGTCTCTATGGATGGGAGCTCACCCAAAGGGCACCCCCATTCCTTTGCTGCATTTTCTTTTCTATTCAAAAATCTTTAAGAGTTAAAATTGCCCTTGTCATCTGGTCCAGTGCAGGAAGTCTATGCTCTGGAATGAGTCAGAGACTTTCTTTCTTTCTTTCTTTCTTTCTTTCTTTCTTTCTTTCTTTCTTTCTTTCTTTCTTTCTTACTTTCTTTCTTTTTTCTAAGATTTTTATTCATTATTATATGTAAGTACACCGTAGCTGTCTTCAGACACACTAGAAGAGGGTGCCACAGATGGTTGTGAGCCACCATGTGGTTGCTGGGATTTGAACTCAGGACCTTCAGAAGAGAAGTCAGTGCTCTTAACCACTGAGTCATCTCTCCAGCCTCCAGAATCCACTTTCTACAAATGTTTCTTTGCCTCTCTTTCCCTACCTCTGCTCCACGGTGCCTGTGCCCTTGTGAAATCCCATTGCCTCTCCTTTAGTACAAGGTATCTGGAAGCAGCCTCTAGAAGCCCCCTTGGGCTTCCACTTTGATACCACCAGCTGCAGCAATCTGCCGTCTTGCGACCACTAAGCAGACTCAGGGAACTCTGGAGTGGTACTGGCCAAGGTTGTACGGTGGTTTGAATGAGATGCACACCCCCAATCCTTCCAGAATCATAAGGCCATACAAATTCTGTCTTCTGTACGTTCCCTTGGGCATGGTGGGCTATCACAGCGAATAGGAAAGTAGCTTAGAGAGGTTGTGAATCAGATCGATTTCCCAGAAGGCCTTCTGACAAGGAGAGAGCGACTAAAGCTGCTTGGCGCCTCTGGGACTTGGAGGTGATGAGAATAGAATTAGTCAGCTTTAACTAAGGTCTTCCTTTCAAGCCACGTGACCTAGAGGCCCTTGTGGAAATCTAGAAGTCATGGCGTCTGTCTTTCCATCTACTCTCCAAGCAGTTCGAGGCCCAAGTGTCAAGGCACTTCTCATAGGCTCCCTGGGCGTGGCCCCTTCTGAAGGGCTCTGGTTCCAACCGCTGTCTCTGGATGTTCATTGCTATAGAAGAGGACATAGGCCCTGATGGCAGCTGATCCTTCTGCAGCTTTAGCTCGGGGCAAGGGTCTGAGGACCCCTACCCTTCCTTCATGGGCTTTGCTGTGTGAGGCTCATGGAGAGGAGACATCATCTATTATAGGCCTTATGTTCTCACCAGCAAAATCCAATTGGCATGCTCTGGAGAAATAAGAGTGTCCTCTCTGCACCGTTGTCAGGCGCTGTGACGTGTCACCTCTCCAGGCTGATCCTGTGCTGCAGAGAGTACTGGAGGTGGGAAATGGGCAGATTTTTCTCCTTAGTCCTTTGCCCTCAACGTTCCTGTGAACGTCAAGTTTCAGAAAATTGGATTCAGTTTGCATTCCAACATGCTGCACTAGGGGGTGTGGAAGGGAGAGAAAAAGGGAGGGAGGAAGGAAGGAAGGGAGAGAGGAAGGGAGGGAGAGAGAGAGGAAGGGAAAATGTCCTGAATGTATCTAGGTATCCTCCCCTTAAAAGTTTCAGAGGAAATTAGTGACTTGCATACAGGCAACAGTAGACAGGACAAGGCAGTCAGTGGCAAACTCAATGTCACCACACAGGTATCAGCAGAGCTGGAGAAGACAGAGGACAAACACCTTTGGAGGCTGGAGATGGAGGGCAGGGAAGAGTCTATGGACACAATGAGCAGAAGGGCGGCATTCTGGGCCTTGGCTGCAATCACTAGTTTTTAATCAGCTTAGCAAATTGGGCATAGCATTATCTGATAGGAATGATTCCTTCTGCTGCACATAAACTAGAAAGCCATGTAGGAAGGGGAAAAGGAAGGGACAGTTGTCTTAGACCTCCATACTGTTGCCAATCCAAGAAGGTCTGGAAGCATCTCTTTGCCTTAACCATATGCGTTATCTTCTGGCCTCTATTCCCTACCCTAAGGCAGGCTCCTGACGGTGAGACCTGACCAGAGCTCAGCACACTTTGAAGTATGTGTTGACCCTACCCTGTTGGAGGCCATGACTGAGGCTGTGTTCTGGGTTACAATGAATTGATTCTTGTCCAGTGAGTGCAGCGGTAACACAGGAAGCAGATGTGGTTGTTTAGCATGCATTTTGCTGCCTACTGTGGATGATTTTAGTTTAGGCTCTGTGTTGTCTATGGCCTTGAGAGACACAAATTTTATTTTCACCTGTAGACTCCAATGTCCCCAGCAAACGTCAGTATTGCTTTAACTGTGGAAAATGGACAGGACAAGGTGATGGATGTGTAGGGGACTCAGCGTCATCTCAGTAGTTCAAAGGAGACATGGTAGGGGACTGTGTTAGATGAAAACAGAAGCTCTCCTTACCTATGACTTAGGTATTACCTAGAATTCAGTGGTGACCTTTTGGAGCCAATCTTGAGTGACTTATTTTTGCTCTGTCATTGACAGTAATGACAACAACAGTCTTGCTGATAATTTATTATCTTATGGACATCTGTGGGAAGAATGGATTTTCTGGAAGCTATCTATGCACCTATAGTTTTTTTTGGAATCCTAATGAGGCAACATTTTCTTTGTCCTTGTTCCCAGGAAACAAGTACGAAATCAAGGTATACACGGGTGATGTGATTGGTGCAGGGACAGATGCTGACGTCTTTATCAATATCTTTGGAGAGTATGGAGACACAGGTAATAGATCATTTCCTCACAAGCCACATCCAGTACAGCTCCCTAGAGCTGCTGCTTCGTATAAACCAGTGGCGGAAGGCGGCTTGAGGCCTTCTCCTTTTGGTCTTTCTGTTGAACATCTCTCTTCTCTTCTTGTGCTGTGATTTGCCATAGTATATACCAACAGTAGGGTATCTACCTTCTGTCATCAAATGTATGTATGTGTGACAGGTCTTCAAAACTCTCTCTCTCTCTCTCTCTCTCTCTCTCTCTCTCTCTCTCTCTCTCTTTCTCCTCCCACTCCTCCCCTCTCTCTGTGTATATGATGTGATTTTCAGAATAAAATATTCCTGGGTTTGGATTGATTAAAATCACATCCTAAACTATGAAATAACCCAGACTTCACATCTCCAGGAACTCCTTCTCAGTTTCTTTATTGCCATAAGCACTGTGCTTATGTGATCTGTTGTGAGATGCATGTAGTGATGTGGGTTAAACCAGAGTGGACTAAGGAATAGACCAATCCTGGGTCACACAGGTGAGGCAGAAGCTGCACACAGATACAGCTGCAGGTGCTGGAAGGAAGTCCAGGTCTCAGCCAGAGACAAGTGGCTTTCTCTTACTTCTGCCAATTTATTGGACTAACACAGAAGCCAGAAAAGTTACAGAGATGTGTGAATATGGGGTAGACTACATCAAAGAATTCAACATGCATTGCTGAACTTAGAAGGAATGAAAAAGGACTTTTCGGGTTCCAGACATGAAGGAGAAACTCAAAACCAAAACTAAAGGATTAGTTATGAGTTGATCCTGTGGCTTTTACAAGGAGGGGGCTTTCATGCTTATTGGTCTAGACTCATTGGGAGTGAGCAAATGAGGTGCAGGTCCTGGAAGAGGCGAGAGGCTGAAATTAGAACAGCGTATGAAGCCAGGAGCCCCAGAGAGTCAGACACAGCCTCAGTGAAAAGCAGAGCAATGGCTTGTGCGCGGGCACAGCACTGGATCTCGGCAAGGACTTGAGGTTAAAACCAACACAACTGAAAATTAATTCTCTTCAGGGACTTGAGGTCTGATTTGTGATTTCTGAATCCCTCTCGTCCTACACAGAGTACTTGGTTCAAGCATAGAATGGCATGTGCCTTTAATCCTAGTCCTCAGAAAGTAGAGATAGGCTGATCTCTGGGAGTTCTAGGTCAACTTTGTCTGCACAGTGAACTCCTGGTCAGTCAGGGCTGTATAATGAGACACTGTCTCAAAACATACAAATAACGGCAAAGCCGAAGTAGAATGTCTGGTTCATAGTGAGTGACTCTCCATTAGTGTTCTGCAAAGGCCTTTCTAAGACTGCATATGATTCCCATGAATGAAGTTTTAGAGTAAGTTTATCTTCCAAAACTATGAAACACTTACGGACACAACCCACCCTGATGAAGTTGTAAGCCACACAGTGACCAGAATGAAATCCCCAGGGGTTTCAGAGAATGGAGAGGTGTTGGGATAGCCTATAACTTCAAACATTTTAAGCTATTAACAACACGTGAGAAGGACTGGAGGAAAGTACAACACCACGAAAAATAGAAAATTAGGAAAAATAACCAAACAAAACTCCAGGAAACGAAACATGGTTGCTAAAGGTAAGTGTCTCAGAGATGCGTTGCCCAATGTGAGTAAAGATGCTGAAGAGGGGATTAGTGACCTGCAGGTCTATCAGCAAACCCCTCAGATGGAGAGAAAGGTTTGGGAAGGAGGTGTGAGAACAGGGAAGGGAGGGAGGTCTGGGAAGGCTTGGTCCAGAGACATAGGATGCTGGGCACAAGCAAGAGGAAATATTCCGAGAGATGATGGCCAGAAGTGTCTCTAAGACCCAGCAGATCTAAACTGTCAGCTTAAAGTAGCTAAAAGACTCATGGACTAGAAGCAATGGAGGACGCTATATAACCCTGTTAAACCAAAGGCTAAGAGAAAGGTCTAAGAGGAGGCAAAGCTGGCAGGCCACTATCTATAAAAATTCCACCCAGAAGGACAGATAACTCCCATCACCAACGACAGAGGTTGTAAACTCATGCAGTCACATCTTTAATATTCTTTGCAAGGACGTATGTCAACCATACATTCTGTGACAGATAAGCTGTCATTTCTGGTGATGGGGGAAATAAACAAATTTTTATTCTGCCAAAGAGAAATGGGCAGATATATGTCCTACACTCATACTGAAGCAGCCAATAGCATGGACTGCTTGATGGAAGGAGAGGGGAGGATCTTATACCTATAGATCCCAGCATTTGCGAGACTGGAACAATAGAACTAGGAGTTTGAGGTTAGCCTGGGCCACATACTGAGTTCAAGGCTAGTCTATCTCACATTTGATAGAAGGCTCTATTCCTCTTTCACACATGTAAAAGTAAACAGAACGTTGTAGCCATGTAACAAACCTAAGCAAGCACCAACCACAGAACATAACAGTGACTAACACAGAGGAAAGAGGGAATGTTTACCCAAGATATTTACGATTGATCTATGAGAAGAAAGTTGATAAAGCGTTATGAAAATGTTGTCTAATGAGGCTGGAGAGCACTGACTGCCTTTCCAGAGGTCCTGAGTTCAATTCCCAGCAACCACATGGTGGCTCACAACCATCTGTAATGGGATCTGATGCCCTCTTCTGGTGTGTCTGAAGAGAGCAATAATGTACTCATACACATAAAATAAATAAATCTTTATAGAAAAAAAGAAAATATTGTCTATTACCCATCTTCCCACCTTTAGAGTGGTTAAAACTAGGAACTGTAGACTTCATTAAGCTAAGTGTGAATAATAAAGTTATAAAAGTAAACACCCAAAATAAAAATATATAATCCAAAAATGGATAGAATGAATTCAAGGTCCAAATGTTCAGTCAGTCCAAGAGAAGCAATGAGAAAACATGGCTGACAGCAAGAGTACATCATTGGCTATCACAGGTGCAGGAAGACCCATTAGCGAAGAATCAACAGTCTTGCCAGGCACATGTAGAATCCCAGCACTCTGAAGGAGGTACAGAACATCTGGAGTTTGAGGCCAACCTGAGCTCTTAATATGATTCTCTTTCATAAAGATATTCTCGTAGTATATAAAAATCCAGCTTGAATACATAAAAGGAGAATTTTGGAAATGAATCAAGCAGTCTTGAAGTATTCTGGGAAAATCTCACCAACAGGAAAGATGATGGACTATCCATAGCCATCATCTAAAGGTGTACACTATCTATCATGTATCCATATTCATCAATGTCAGGAAGCAGGCAAACTACTTGTTAGAAGTAAAGAAAGGCACGGTGCTGACATCATCATCACCATCATTATCACTGCCACCACCACCACCAGGATCACCACCATCAAAACCACCATTATCACCACCACCATCACCACCACCACCATCATCACCACCACCATCATCACCACCACCGTTATCACCACCACCATCATCTGAACTAGAATAAGTTTCAGGAAGATAACAGTGCTGATAGCAGGTGTGGACACCTCTGATATCTGCCCCATTTTAGATTGTCTGGGAAGTATGTAGCCAAACAAGATGGCAGACGTTGAAGAGGGTTATCAGCTTAGAGGCTGGGAATCTTCAAGCTGCCTCATTGGAGAAGCATGTCTGTCTGTGCCAGGCTGGAGCTGGAGTCTCACAGGAACTGACTGCCAATCCCAATTCTGTGTGTTAGCATCCGTACCTGGGACAGCACAGCGTCCTCCCTTGGCAGCATCAAAAGATGGCGTCTACCCCCTGCAAAGGCCTCCGTGCGCCATAACCTGGCCTTTGTCTCAGCGTCCAACAAGGCTTGATTGTTGCGAGGTCTTGTGGAAGCCAGTTCCCAACCTAAAACAAGAACACTCATGAAAGGTCTCCCAGGACTTCAGACCCACAGACTGTGTGTGTAAAATATCTAACAAATATTTAAGAAATAGTTAATGTTCATCCCCTGTAAATTATCTTAAAGAGAATAAAAAGAGGCAATGCTTCTAGTTCTTCTTATAAATTTGATGAAAATATCATGCAGGTAATTAAGACAGAAATACATAGGCTATATTCATTTATGAGAGAAAAATCCCTAAATATTTAGTGTAAAAACATAGCATTCACATTAGGAATCAGCACATAAGAATGACTCTAAGAAAGAGCATTCTTGGAAATACAGGGTTTTTGTTTTGTTTGTTTGTTTTGTTGGGTTTTTTTTTTTAAGACACCAGAATATACAAATAAGAAGAGAAGTGCCCATGGATGAAAAAGAAGACTCAACCTTACTAAGATGCCACATTTCCTGGTTCCTCTTATGAAAGAGTAATGGCATGCCAGTCAAGTTCCTAAAAGCCAACAGCCAAGGCTTAGGCTGCTATTAAAATGTAGACCTATAAAAAGCTAAATAAATTTCAAAAAAAGGGGGGGCTGGTGAGATGAGTCAGCAGAACAGGGCTGGTGAGATGACTCAGCAGGTAAAATCACTAGCTGCCAAATGGGACAACTGAGTTCTATCCCTGGGACCCATAAGGTAAAGAGACAAACCAACTTGACTTCTGAAAGTTGTCCTCTGACCTCCAAGTGTGTCCCATAGTGAGAATGCTTCTCACACATGCAAAATCAATAGATATAATTAATAAAAATATAAAATAGTGGGAAAGACAAGACTAGTGGGAGACATTTGCCCTGTCAGAAGTTAAGATAGTGGAGATATTAAAAAAATTAAAGTACATTTATTCAATTTGTTTAGTGTCCGTGTGAGTAACACATGCACCGTGGTGAAGGTGTAGAGGTGGGTGCACAACTTTTGTGCTTTTTGTTGTGTGGGTCCCAGGATCTGAACTCATGTTGTCTGGCTCAGTAGCAAATGGCCTTATGAATGAGTCATTTCACCAGCCCGATCATAGATCTTTAAAAACCAGGACATCATGGTATGTGAAGAAGGATAAATACAACTGTTCAATGGAACAGAATAAAGAATCTAGAAATACATGTAAAGATGACATTATAAATGATAAATCAAAGGGCAAAGGTAGGATGTTCAGTTACTGGTGTTTGAACAATTGTCCGGCATTCTGAGAAAAGATGAAATTAGATTCTTATCGTTAACGATGCACAAAAATAACTTCCCAAAGGGCTAAAGACTTAAATGTGAAAAAATTATCAGAAGTTTTGAAAGAAAATTTCAGTTAGTGTAAATTAACTTTAATCTAGAGATGAAATTTACCAAAAGCATACACATACAAGTACTCACATGCACATGTCTGCAAGCATGTATGTGTGCGTGTATATACACATTATGTGCATGCATACACACCAAAGAAAGCAAACAACAGAAGAGTCTAAAAAAATATAAAAGATGGAAGAAGGCCTGCCTGTTTCTAAGGGAAACAGAAAAGGAGCAGATTGGGAGGAGGGGGAAGGGGAGGGGAGGAGGGACTGGAGGGAGAGGGGAGGAGGGACTGGAGGGAGAGGGGAGGAGGGACTGGAGGGAGAGGAGGGAGGGAAATCTGGGGTCTGAATGTAGCATGTGAAAGAATAATAAAAAATGGAGCAAATGAATTAGAATAAAAATGGCTGATGCACATTGCCTAAACAACACAGAATATATATACATACACATACACATATACATGTATATATCATATGGTCAGTCTCTCAAAAAAGTAAGGAAATACAGACTAAAACCACAACGAGATACCACAATCCTACACAGAATAAAACTTTAGAATACAGGTGTTAATAGTGATTATGGGCAGTGGGAATGCCCATATATTGCTGGTGGAAATTTATACCCACACATGCATTCTGGAGGGCAGTGTTGCCTGACAAACTAAAGCTGATCATACACCAGGTTAGTGACCATCCATGCACATGTGTGTGGCCCAGTTTTTACCAGGGTGCAGAGGAAAGGCATAAAATTGTCCATTGCAGTGATATTTGCGGTAGAATGGTCAGAAACACTTGTACGCCAAGAGAAGAAAGCAGCGTGGCACTTTTTGTCACTTGGCTCTGGTAGGACAGTTAAAGAGTTGACTGTCACCAGCATCCACAGGGCACTGTCAACAAACTGCTGGTGACTGAGAGGACTCTCCTTAAGGGCCCGTGGAGGTGACAGCAAAGGAAAGGTAGCGACCCCCTGCAGCAGTACCTGCGTCGTGGTACCTGCCGTGCTCTCGGGCTGCCTGTCGTGTGGGAACTCAGCAGATCTCACTCACAGACCCATGCAACAGTCAATCTGTCAGCCCCACTGTGACGATGAGGGACTTTAAGGTTGTGAGGCGCGCACTATGCTATCATTTATGTAGAAATCAGAAACAGCTGCAAGGGGCCTGTCTCTCCTAGAGATGCATTTATGTGCTGAGGATTCTGGGATGGTGCTTGCTGAGGTGAGGGGTGAGCAGGAGGGAGAGATGAACTAGGAAGCCTTAGACATATCTACTGAGTTTGTTTCCTTTACAAAAAAAAAAAGGTGCAGGGTCTTGGGGCTGGAGTGATGGCTCAGGGCTCAAGAGCACTTGCTCTTTCAGGGGACCAGGTTCTGTTCCCAACGCCCAGATGGTTGCCAACAACCCTCTATGACCCCAGTTCCATGGGCTTCTGCACCCTCTTTGTCTCCCTTGGGCACCAGCCACACACAAAGTGAACTTGTATGCGTGCGTGTCAAACACTCCTGCACATAAAATAAACCCAAACAAATCTTTTATAAAAATGTGAAAGATCAGAAGCAAACGAGACAAAAATATTAGCACCTGCTACACCCCTCACGGCTGGGGGATGGGCACCTGAATACCGGTCATTATTTTCTATATTTTTGGATGTTGAAATGTAAATTTAGAAAAGAGAAACCATGGGAGGAGTTGAGCGAAAAGTTGGCGCTTTGATGGGATGAGGAAGGCCAATTTGTATACCCGTGGTCACGGGATGTGGCCTTGGATAACGGCAAGCCAGAGCGACTGGCTAGAGCAGGACTCTAAGCCTGTGTTCACTGCCCACACAACTCTGGATGAATGATTTCATTTCCAAGTCTCAGTTTCTTCATTTGCAGGACCAAGGTAATAGTGCATTCCTGTTGGATAGTAGCAAGGAGTAAGAGAGAAAGACCCGTGCCAGACGCGGTGTCGGTGTCTGCTGCTAGACACAGGCATTGTGTGCAGGACAAAGGGGGCCTGGGTCCCAGCAGCAGCCCCTATACCAAGTGCTATCTATGCTCACTGCCCTCATTTAGGGCAAGCAATGGGCAAAAGCAAGATGGGAGCTCAGGTCTTAGGATAGGAGCACAGTTCGGTTCACAGGGACAAAGACTGCAGAATAAAGCTGAAATGAGAAACCCAGTTATGAGACTCAGGAACCAGCCACACAGGGGTCCAACTGAGCTTTCCCCAAGGCTGGGGGGAAGCAAGGAGCTTTTAGATCCCAGCAGGGAGCTGCCCTTGACTTTGTGAGAGCTCTTTCAGTGGGTGGACCATTAAGGCTTCTGGTTCTTCTTTCTTCTCGCCATTTTTTTTTTTTTTTAATTTCCTTGCTTCTGTGCATCCAGGCGAGCGTAGGCTGGAAAATGAAAAGGACAACTTTGAAAAAGGAGCTGAAGACAAGTTCACACTGGACGCGCCGGATCTGGGACAGCTGATGAAGATCAATGTGGGCCACAACAACAAGGGAGGGTCTGCGGGCTGGTTCCTGTCCAAGGTAAGGTCAGCGGCCTGTCTGCTGCCTCGGATGCACGGGACGGGGGTCGGGCTCTTCAGAGGCCCGGGGCAGAGCTGAACGTCCCACTCTAGATCTGCCTGTCTCTACTCTGTTGCCCAAGTCCACTGGCCATCCATGCTGACCTCCAGGCTGTCTCCAAGGGTGACCTTGCTAAAACTTCTAGAATCCTACTGCTCTTGTCTGAGCAAGCTAGGGGCTAACCTTCAAGGCTTCATTAAGTACCGACCCTCCTAACTGCGTGCTCTCTGGCTGTCTCTGTCTCTGTCTCTCTGTCTCTCTGTCCCTCTCCCTCTCTCTTCCTCTCCCTCTCCTTCTCTCTCTCCCTCCCCCTCTCCTCTCTCTCTCTCTCTCTCTCTCTCTCTCTCTCTCTCTCTCTCTCTCTCTCTCTCTCTCTCTCTCTCTCTCTCTTTCCCTTGTGCAGAACAGAACCCTACCCAATCAGGCTGTGTACAAGTGATGGAAGTTAATCCAGTACTGTGTGGGGAGAGTATTTAGTTACAGCGGACACTCCATAGTGACTTCAAGGCCGCCCATGTGTTTGCTCAGGTGTTCTGAGCCTGTGGGGGAGGACGCGAAGACTGTGGACTCCAGGGTCATTTGACGTATCTGTGGCCCATTTTCGGAAGGATGAACAAGTCGTCTCCCCTGTCTGTCAGCTTCGTCCTTTACACTTCACTTTAGGGGGTGTCTTTTCCTTTATGGCCTTCACATTGGGAGGCTTGCTTTGTAATGTGCTGTGTCCCTGCAGCCACAGGGTATATAGTTGGCTTCAACACAGACAGGTCCCTTCTCAGGACTGAGTCTCACCAAAACGACTTGCCTCTCAGAAGATCTTTTCTTGTGAGCTTGTGGATAGGTAAAGAATATTCCTTCCAGATCATTCATAGCTATTGCTTTTCAACTCTCTCTCTCTCTCTCTCTCTCTCTCTCTCTCTCTCTCTCTCTCTCTCACACACACACACACACACACACACACACACCACCCCACAAAAGTAAAACACCCTACAGCATATGTTTCCACTGTTCATCATAGAGTAAGTGTCTTTCCAGTCCTGTTTTATAGCTGGGTCCAAAAGTCATACTCGGAAGGTACTTTCCGCTCTTCAGTATGTTCTAGAAAGCATAGGTTCATCAACCCAGCTTATGTTGTTTTGGTGGGGAGACATCATCTATAGTCACTTAGAGTTGCCTCCCCAGCAGCTGCTGGTGTTTTCTGATGTGACCACCACGTCCCAGGATTCCCTGCCCTGATTTCAGTGCACAGCTGCCATTTGCACGGACTGGGCTTCTCATCAAGAAGGTCAGAAGTCCAACCTTCAGCAGAGAGATGCAATCCTCTCAGATGTCCACTCTCAGTTCCGGCCCCGCCCCCTTTCATCCCAGCCCACTGAGCGTATCCGTGTATATATACACTGCGCTTCAGTTCTCTGAAATGACTTCAGGCAGTGGAGGATTAAGGACTGAGATTCAAGTACAGGAGGTTGCCGATCATCCTCGGATGGCTTTCCGAGGGATTCCTAGTAGCAGCTGTGTTCAGTGAGGAGCTCCCCTTGAGGTGGGAGGAGTTCAAGTGCCTTCCTTGAGCATACTCCCAGACTGGGCGGGGCGGTAGACCACCAGGTATGCCTTCAATGACAGTTAAGCTCCTCTCTTCTCCTTCTCAGATCATCATTGAAGATTTGGGGAACAAAAGGAAATACGACTTCCCCCTTAACCGCTGGCTGGCGCTGGATGAAGATGATGGTAAAATCCAGAGAGACATCTTAGTGGGAGGAGCTGAGACCACAGGTAGGCTGGGGAGAGGCGAGCCCCCTCACCCCCCCACCTCCCCACCCCACCCCACCCCACCCCCGCTGGTCCATCCTTTCTTCCTGAGTCAGTACCTGTGTCTGTGGCTTACAACTGTGATCAGACAGGAGGCAGCTGGGTTTGAAGACAGCATCCTTGCTGCCCTAGAAAATGCTCTAATTCTCCGGGTTGCAGCCAAGGCTGCTGATGCCTGAGCAGACAGAGCAATGGCCTGGCATTCCTAACTACAGGTAGAAGGAACCAACAGAGAAAGCCAGAAGGAGAATTTGGGACCCTCTTATGTTTTATTTCATCTTTACAGCCACCTACAACATAGCTATTGTCTTGTTCCCAACTCACAGATGGAAAAACTGAGGCTTGTAGAAGTTCAGAAAGATGTCCATGGTCACATAGCTTGTCGAAGGCAGACTTGGTCTGGACTTGGATCTGCCTCCTGAAGTCCTCTTTCCACTGTAAACTCCACAGAAAACCTCCACCTTTCAGTCTGTCTGAGGTGGTCATTGGAGTTATCGGGAAACTTGCCCCTCTGCTGAAGTCCATTTCCCCCCCTGACTGGAGATAGAGCCAGAGTTTCATAGTGTAAGGTGCAGATTGTACCACAAATCAGCTCCAGTATCCTCGTCAGGAGATGACATCCCTTCTCGCCATTTCCCAGCTCCTCCCGTCCCCCTGCTGTGTCTGACCACGAGTCACCCTTCCTAACACCCATGCCTCCTGCACCTCTGGGCACCCTCACTTCCCTGCCTGCCCCCTCTCCTCTCCCTGCCCTGTCTGCTGTTTTCCCTGTTCTTAAAGCCCAGGACAGGATAAAAGGATGCCAGCAAGCCCTTCACAGTTTCTGGTTCAAATGTTAGTGCTCTCTCTTTGTTCCTTTTGCCCTATTTAGTTTACTTAGCATTTGGTGATTCTTCTGCGGAATTCCACCGGGTCACAACGCCTCCTGACTGATCAAAACCCAAGATGACCCACCTTATTGTGTTCCCTACCTCTTCCTCCACCCAGGGGGATGGGGAAGATATTAGTGCCCCTTCTCAAAAGTTATATTTTTTCAGCAAAAAGAACCAAATGAACCAGATAGGCCAGAGATAAATCCTCATCAATGGGTTTGACTATTATAATTAGATTAGACATAACAGATTTTATCTGGCATCTATTAATAATGTACACACGGTAATTAACATTAATAATAAGTGCTATTTTTAGCCAGCTCAATTTCCTTCTTGTCTTTGTTTCCCCGTAATGAGTGCTGACAGTTTCCTGAGATAATAGAGGCAGTTCACCCCGAGCCTCACATAAACTAACACAATATTGAAAAACATGTAAGGTTGTGAGGGACACTAGTCTGAGTGTGTGAAACATGGGGGTGGGGGGCGGGGCATGGGTGTGTCCGGGAGAGCCGTGTTGTAGCAAAGATGGAGACAGAGAGACGGTCCAATGAAGCCACTTTGAAGCCCCTCTGCCCTTCTTTCCATTCCAGCCATAACCTACATTGTCACTGTCTTCACCGGGGATATCCGTGGAGCTGGGACCAAATCTAAAATCTATTTGGTCATGTATGGAGCCAGAGGAAACAAGAACAGTGGGAAAATCTTCCTGGAGGGTGGCGTGTTTGACAGGGGTCGCACAGACATCTTCCACATCGACCTGGCTGTCCTCCTTAGTCCCCTGAGCCGGGTCTCCATCGGGCACGGCAACGTTGGTGTCAACAGAGGCTGGTACTGTGAGAAGGTAAGGGGCCAGCCTATGAAGTCTGGCTCCGTGGGCTCTTCATTAACCCTAAAGGACAAACTCTGTATCCTAGTGTTGGTCCACTCAACTACGTCTGGAATTAACTAAATAAGACACAAGCTGCTGGGCACACCTGTGAGGGAGTTTTAGTTAACTGCGTCATTTGAGGTAGGGAGACCCACCCCAAATCTGGACCACACCTTCCTGTGGTAAGGAACAAGGAAGAAGCTCTGCTCGCTCTCTCTCTCTCTCTCTCTCTCTCTCTCTCTCTCTCTGTAATATTCATTCCTTTACTGGCATTAGAGCCTACTTCTTTGGGATTTCAGTGTATATTGAAGAGCACCTGAGACATTCAGCCTTGTGAACTGAGAAACTATTGGATTTTTGAACTTTCTTTTGGTAAACAGCCATTGCTGGGCTGGCTGGACCCCAGTCTGTTAGCCATTCTAATAAATCCCTATATATTTGTGTATGTATATATATCCATATATCCATATATACATACACAAATATATAGGTATGTAAACACACATGTATATATATATATATATATATACACACACACACATATATATATATGTGTGTGTGCGTGTGTGTGTATCTATATCTATATATCAAACCAGTTATAGAGTTCATGGTAATCCCTTCGATATGACCACATCATCCATTTTTGCCTTGTTGGTAGGAACTTATGGGAGTGGAGACTGTCTCCAAACACAGCATCAGTTACCATAAGTGCTTATCTGCCAGATACAGATGACATGACTCGTGGTGATATTTCCATTTGTCTTATGAATCAATAACAAAATTTAAATATATGCATAAGGCCTATAGATTGCCTTGAGTCAAACCTGGCCTGACAGTGAACTCCAGTCCAGTCTGGGTTAGACAAAGATGGAGGAGGAGGAGGAGGAAGAGGAGGAGGAAGAGGAGGAGGAGGAGGAAAGGAAAGTGTAATAAGTTTATCAGCCTTTCCTTATGCTTAATGCTTTTTGTATTGTTGGAAGAAGTCTATTTACCTTAAAGTTATAAAAATACAGGGTCAGGGGCTGGAGAGATGGCTCAGCAGTTAGGAGCACTGGCTGCTCTTCTAAAGAGCCTGAATTTGGCTCCCAGCACCAACATGGTATGCCAGAATCGTCTGTAACTCCAATTCCAGGGCATCCGACACCCTCTTTTGGTCTTCAGGGTCCCCACAAACAAACATGAAGACCACCATTCACATACACAAAATAAACAAGCAAGCAAGCAAACAAACAAACAAACAAACAAATAAATAAATGTTTAAAACTATGAAACTATGATTCTATATCCCTTCTACAGTTGCTAAAGTTTTGGTTTTCCTATCCACATCTTAAATCCACTAGAAATTATTTTTGTGAGGTAGATTTTTTCCAAATATATCAAAATATTTTAGCAATATTTATTAAAGGATTTAAAAACTACGGTAAAGTTGCAGGACTAGAGAGATGGCTCAGCAGTTAAGGACACTCATTGTGCAGTAGGCCCGGGTTGAGTTTCTGGTACCCACAGAGTGGCTTGCAACGGGCTGTAACTCCAGTTCCAGGCGCTCTGATGCCCTCTTCTGGCCACCACACTCACATGGCATACATAAACATGTTCAGGCAAAACCCTGACACGTAAATAAGTAAACTTAAAAAAATCACCAAAAATTCTTTTTATTCTCACTAATTTATTTATTCATTTGCTTTACATTTCTTCTCTTCTCCCAATCCCATCCTCACAAACCCTTACGCCCCATTCCTCTTTCTCACTCTCCTCAGAGAAGGAGAAGTCTCCCATGGGTTCCAACCCAACTTCACATATCAGTTACAAGAGGACTAAGCATATCCTCTCCCACTGAGGCCAGACAAGGAAGCCCAGCTAGGGGAAGGGGATTTAATGGTAGGCAACAGAGTCAGACACAGCCTCTGCTCTAATTGTTAGAGGTCCCATGTGAAGGCCAAGCTGCCCAATGCTACAAATGTATAGGCAGCCTAGGTCCAACCCCTGAATGTTCTTTGGTTGGTGGTTCAGTCTCTGTGACCTCCCATGTGCCCAGGTTAGTTGTTCCTGTAGGTCTTCTTGGACTGTCTTTAACCCCTCCAGGTCCCTTAATCCTATCTCCCATTTTTCCACAAGACTCCCTGAGCTCCTTCTAGTATTTGGCTCTGAGTCTCTGTATCTGTTTCCATCAGTTGCTGGATGAAGCCTCTCAGGAGACAGTTATGCTAGGTTCCTGTCTGCAAGCATAGCAGAGTATTATTATTAGTGTCAGAGGTTGGCTCTCTCCCATGGGATGGGTCTCATTGGTTGGCCGTTCCTTCAATCTCTGCTCCATCTTTACCCTGTACATCTTGTAGGCAGGGCAAATTTTCAGTTGAAGGTTTTATGGGTGGGTTGGTGTCCACCTCTGTCTACTGGAAGTCCCACCTGGGTATGGGAGGTGGCTACTCCAGTCTCCATATCACCAGCTGTTAGGAGTCTCAGCTAGGGTCACTCCATAGACTCCCGGGAGCCTCCCCCCTCCCAGGTCTCCAGTTTGTCTCAGATGTCCTTCCTCTGATTTCTGTCTTCTCTCCCAGTTCGCTCTTGCCCTGTCTCCCCATCCCTGATCCCCATCCTCATTCTCCTTTCCCACCTAGTTTTCTCCCCCCATCCATCTCTAAGGTCTGTTGTATTTCCCCTTCCCGGTGGGATTCAAGCATCCTCCCTTGGGCCGTCCTTGTTACTTAGCTTCTCTGGCTCTGTGGACTGTAGCATGTCTATCCTGTACTTTATGCCTAATATCCACTTATAGGTGAGCACAGACCACGTGTGTCTTTCTGGGTCTGGGGTACCTCACGCAGGATGGGATTTTCTAATTCCATTCATGATCTCTTTGTTTTACTCATGGATCGGAAGGATTAACAGTAAAAATGGCCATCTTACCAAAAGCAATCTATAAATTCAGTGCAATCCCCATCAAAAGTCCAACACAATTCTTTACAGACCTCAAAAGAGCAGTTCTCAACTTTGTATGGGAAAACAAAACAAAACAAAAACAAGCAAAAATCAGGATAGCTAAAACAATTCAGTACAATTAAAGAACTCCTGGAGGCATCACAATCCCTGACTTCAAGCTGAACTACAGAGAAGTAGTAATAAAAACTGCATTATATTGGCATAAAAACAGACAGGTCTAATCAATGGAACAGAAGAGAAAACAACCCACATATCTACAGACACTTGATAGTTGACAAAGAAGTCAAAACTATACAATGGAGAAAAGAAAGCATCTTTAACAAATGGTGCTGGTCTAACTGGAGGTCTGCATGTTAAAGAATGTAAATAGACCCATTACCCTGCACAAAACTCAGGTCCAAGTGGCTCAAAGACCTCAACATAAACCCAGACACAGTAAATATTATAGAGAAGGAAGTGGGGAAGGGCCATGAACACAGTACAGGAGACAACTTCTTAAAAGAATACCAATAGCTCAGACACTAAGATCAACAATTAATAAATGGGAACTCATGAAACTGAAAAGTCTCTGTAAGGCAAAAGACCATCAATAGGACAAAATGGCCAGCCTATAGAATGGGAAAAGACCCTCACCAGCTCTACATCTGACAGAGGGCTAATATCTAAAATATATGAAGAACTCCAGAAATTAGACAGCATCAAACCAAATGACCCAACTTAAAATATGAAGTACAGAGCTAAACAGAGAATTCTCAATGGAGGAATCTCTAGTAGCTGAGAAGCATTTATGGAAATGCTCAGTGTCCTTAGTCATCAGGGAAATGCAAATCAAAACAACTCTAAGGTTCCATCTTACACCTGGCAGAATGACTAAGATCAAAAACTCAAGAGAGAGCACATGCTGGCGAGGATGTGGAGCAAGGGGAACACTCCTCCACTGCTGGTGGGAGTGCAAACTTGGACAAACACTGTGGAAATCATTTTGGCTGTTGTTCAGAAAATTGGGAATAGTTCTACCTCCAGGCCCAGCTATACTACTCCTGGGCATACACCCAAAAGATGCTCTAACATCTCACAAAAACACTTGCTCAACTATGTTCATAATAGCTTTATTCATAATAATCAGGAACTGAAAACAACCTAGATGTCCTTCAACCAAAGAATGGATAAAGAAAATGTACAGATACACAATGGTACCCTCTCACTCCCTCTTTCTCTCTCTGTCTCCCTCTCCCTCCTTGTTTTTCTGTATCTCTTCTACAAGTTTTCAGACAGTCCCATTTTTCCTGGGTTGGCCTTGAACTCACTCCGCAGCCCAGGTAGGCTCTCTAATAACTTGAATCATGGTCAGAACCATTAGTGTTTACTTGATAATTCTTGTCATTAAGGAAGTTTGGGAAGCAATGATTAAGTTTCTTTTCCATTGCAAGTAAAATCAGTGCTTTCCAAAACAAACAAACAAACAAACAAACAAAACCTCCAACTGCTTTCTGCTTTCTATGCTGTTCCATGAATTTGATTTAACAAATTTCTTCACTAATGCAACATTCACTGCTTTCATTTTATACATTTGTGCTATTTCTGCTGGAACAAATTAAATCCAACCTCCTCCTTTATTAAAAGGGCAGATTGACGCCTGCCCTCATTTAGCATCCCTTAAGTATTTTAGGCTCTCCCCGAATTGAAGGAATGCTAACAGGATCTACAGCAGTGATTTCCATCATGCCTAACACTGCAACCCTTTGACACCATTCCTAATGTTTGGTGACCCTCAACCATAAAATTATCTTCTTGCTATTTTATAACTCATTTTTTCCACTGCTGCAAATCATAATGTAAATATCTGATATACCGGATATCTGATATGTGACCCTCCACCAAAGGGGTCATGACCCCTCAGGTTGAGAAGCACTGATCTACAGAGAATCCTTTGGGATACCTTATCTATGAGAATGGTGTACTTCTTAAAATTCAGGTCTTTAAAGATGTTTTTCAGTGTAGCTTTATATTTCTTCTTCAACACAGTGTGTGTCTTTGTTAGGTGTCATCATACAGATCTTACAGTCCGTATTGTCACAAACGCTCTTACAAGTGATCTTTTCTGTTTGTTGCTGATTAAGTATTTTCCATGCACTGAGTTTACATATAACCATCTGTTGAGCTGTGTATTAACTTTAATGATTTTTCCATACACTTTTGAAGGTTTTCTCTGCCAGCAAGTCTTCCCACAGTTTGGTTGGTTTTCAGGCTCCTTAGCCACAGAAAGGCTTTACCATTTCTTTTTAAATTATGAGTGTATAGCTTAAGACCTACAGTAGCATGCTGAACAGAAAATAGAATGCTGTATATCTTTGCTTTGTTTTTAATTTTGTGTGTGCACAGACATGTATGTGTGCATATATGTGTACATCTCTGTGTGTTTGTCTGCATGTGTCTGTGTCTCTGTAAGTATACATGTGTGTGCATAGAGCCTAAGGCATCATGCATGCTAAGTTCTACCCCTGAACTGCACCTCCAGCCTTAGTTTATTATTTAAAAGCAACTGCTTCTAGTGCTTTATTTAACTAATTATATTTGAGGAGGTTGGTATACATTATTAAACTGATTAAATGCATTATTTTCTCTTTATCCATGTTAAGAGTTGTTTCCTGAGCTAGTGTTGAATTCTGTTTATAGCTGTTTTCTGTTTGTAGTGAGTTAGTCCTGTGCTCTTTCTCCTTTATTAAGTTGATACACTGTACGCTGGATGACTGCACTTTCCAACGCTTAACCAACTCCGTGTTGCTTCTTTAGGCTAAACTTAGTGATGGCAGCTGCCGTGAAAGACTTCTCCTTCAAATAATAATTTTTAAAAATATTTATTTTTTTATCTGCAAAAATTTCTTGAAAGAGGTTTTTTATTTTTTTAAGATTTAATGAGAAAGTAAGGTAAAAAAAAAAATACTGTTCCTTGAGGGGCCTAACACAGACACCTGTGCCCTTGGAGCTGGGGAGGCTTCTGAGCACTGAGTGGGCCTCCGCAGTGGGCCTCACACAGGAGACACCTGCTGTCTGCCTCCCTAGGTGGTGATACTGTGCCCCTTCACCGGCATCCAGCAGACTTTCCCCTGCAGCAACTGGCTGGATGAGAAGAAGGCAGACGGACTCATTGAGCGGCAGCTCTATGAGATGGTGTCTCTGAGGAAGAAGAGGTTGAAAAGTAAGTTTGAGGGACCCAGAATCTGGGGTCCTCCCAGACAGAAGCTCAGTTCTGTAAGGTACAGGCTGCGCACTGTTGCGGAGATGAAGCCAGTGTCCCCAAACTGTAGGAGCTGCTGTGATGGAAAACGGGGTTAAACTGAGCGATTCACTCAATGGTCCCCAATACAGTAGCTGTAGGGCAGTGCAGTCAGCTCCTGTCTACTGATAAAATGCATAAAGTACATCTTTAGCCATTAAATAAGACGCTAACAGGGTTTTCTATTAATAGGGGATCCTTAGCCTTATATATTCTGCACTTGTTTAATGGGTTCTAAGAGCAGACACATTTGTGTATAAACCCCAATCCTGAGCTTTTCATCCCCTCCTTTCTTCCCCCCTGACTCTTGGAGCTTATGATGCACCTTGATCTATCTGTCTTGTAGAATTTCCTTGGTCCCTTTGGGTCTGGACAACTGATCTGAAGAAAGCCGGCACCAACTCACCCATCTTCATCCAGATTTATGGGAAGAAGGGGAGGACAGATGAGATTCTTCTGAATCCCAACAACAAATGGTTCAGACCTGGCATCATTGAGAAGTTCAGGGTAGGAAGGAAATGGGATGGTCGGGAGGGAGATGCGAGAAACAGTGGAGGAGCACAGGACGCTCCCGTTCTCTATGCCGGACTTTCAACCAAGTTTAAAGGCAAAAGGTACACGGAGCCTTTGGGCTCCCACAGCAACGGCAGATTTGATGATTTATAGGCAGTTTATTGAAAGAGATTTAGTTTATATTTGATCTTCCACCTGAAATAGTCCAGGATGAAGTTTATGGGACAGAGCCAGCATGGAATGCTTGGAGCATTCAGGAGGGAGGTGAACAGGGGAATTGTGGGCTCAGAGGCCCAGAGCGCAGTTAGATTGTTCAACCTGGCTGCATTCGAGTGTCAGGACCAAATTTAAGGGAAAACATGAATTTTGGAGCGTTTGAAAGAAAATCCAACTTTGAACTTTGCAGTATGTAGGCAGAGTGAGTCTCTGCCCTCAGAGGTGCCGATCCACCTTTGAGGAGAAGAGCAGGTAATTTGCCGCCGTCCTTTCTGAGCACCCCACTGATACCTCCATTCCACCACCAAGCTCGTTGTGCTTCATGTATTTGTCTTCTCTGCCAGACTCGAGCCCCTGGGGAAAGGGCAGGGCCACTGTACTGATCTTTTTGTCTGTCTCGGTGCCCAGCAGATTCCCAGGGCTGTGGCCCTGAGCTAATTTGCAAGGCTGCCATCTGGGTTTTGTTACTGAAGATCTCTTGACTGAATCCCACTGTGGGTCAGTTATTTTTGTTCAGTTTCACCAGTCCAGGCTGAACATTCCTTTCACATAGCCATCTCGATCCCACGAGCCACTGGTTCCCAGGGACATGGGAGAATGGATGTTTGAGTGTGGCTAGAAACAAACCTGTGGACAGCTATGAGGACAGATGTATTCCTGTGACTGTGTCCACAGAGACCTTTTTATTTCTCCTTATAGATGGAGCTCCCAGACCTTGGCAGGTTCTATAAGATTCGGGCGTGGCATGATAGGCAGAACCCTGGCTCTGGGTGGCATTTAGAAAAGGTAAGGTGTGCCTTGAGGGGTGGGTAGGAGCCAGATCTATCACATTTCATGATCATATATACATTTACCTCTGTATTTGTTATGATGGAGGTGGGAAGGGTGGCCATGGGTCATATTTTTTGATGGGGACAAATAGAGTCCTTTCAAAATAGAGAAAATATTCAGGTGTCCATGGGGTTTACATCTGGTCCTGTCTCCCAGATGATAAGTGAATTTGGCTTCTAGGAGACCAGGGAAAGAAGCAGCAATCTGATCACCTGACTTCTGCAAGAGGCAGGATATCTCATCCTTAAGACAAGATAGCAGGCCTGTCACAGGGGTGCTTGGCAGCTTGATCCCAGCACTGGGATGCAGAGGCAGGCTGATCTCTGAGTTTGAGGCTGGTCTGGTCTACAAAGTGAGTTCCAGGACTACACAGAGAAACCCTGTCTTGAAAAAACAAAGTAAGACAAAGTAAAAATAAAAAAGAAAACACACACAGAGACATACACACATATGCACACATGCACACACACACATGCACACATGTGCACACACACACACATAAACACATGCACACACACATGCACACTAGAGTGTGAGCATACACATACTGATTAGAAGAACAGAATGAGGACCTCAGGTCTTGGGTGAGATATCTGATGGTCCCACCTGCTCACTTCAAGACCACCCCATTGTAGATGACTCTGATGAATACTCTGAATAAGGACAAATATAACTTCAATTGCAATCGCTGGCTGGATGCCAATGAGGATGACAACGAGATCGTGAGGGAGATGACCGCAGAAGGCCCAACTGTGCGGAGGATCATGGGAAGTAAGTATTGAGCCATCGGCTGCCGTGGGGCAGGCAATGGGACTCCTTGCTGAGCTAGTGAGGGCCTGGCAGTCTTGGCTGCGGTGCATCATCCGCCCTCTCTGAATGCTGCAGTGAATTAATTAAGTTCCATGGAGGGGAAGGAGATGCTCAGGTCTTCGAGCTGACCACAAGAGGACATGAGCAATCTGCACTAAGCAACAGCTACCCAGAACCTCCTTGAGATGAAAGGAAATGACTTCTTTATCTTTCATATCATGAAACTTGGTGAGTTTTCTCCACACAGTAATGCTGGATCTGGGCTTTATTTTCTTATGGCACACTAAGCTGGTACCCAGTGAATCCTTTATCTCTGTTTGAGACCAGTATGAGAAGGATTAAGTTTTTAATCTGGAGTCCAGCATTCATTCACTTTCAAAGGACCAAAGGAAGACAGCAGACTACCAATCAATCAGAATTGGTATGGAGAAAAAATAACCTAGTTGTTATCCCTGTGGCTCTTCTTAATTTTTCAATAGGAATATTTTAAAAGTGGTATTGAAAAAATCATAAAAAAATGAAGTGTACATGGAAAATTTTAACCAGGTGTGCTTTCTGGATCCCTCCTAAATATTTCAATAACTCAAGTCACAAGTGATCATGTGATACTGCTGAACACTCTGTAGTTAGCTGTACACTTAGTAGAAGCTTTGAATATGTTTGTTGAAATAACTTGATTAGAGTTAGATACTCATATAGATATTACAAATGTATTTCAGATAGCAAATATCTAAAGATGAAGTCATCCCGTCTATGAGAATAAGAAGACAATTCTTATAATTTAGTACTGTGTTTCTTCCATTTTTGGCTCTTCTTCATTTTAATACAGTATATAACTACAGAATACTTATCTTGAAAAGACCTAACAATAGCCGAAAGTAGAACTGAGGAAGCTCCTGCCACGGTTAGACAGTTGGCTACAGACTGTCAGACTCAGAGCAGGTCTTGTGCTTACTGGTTCAATGACGGTCTCTCTTGAGACACCACCCCTACTTTTGCATATTCAATATTTTCAATGAAAACAAAGCTATCATTTCTCTTTACATAAGATAACATCAGCTCCATCCAATGGTTTTATGTAATGTGTAGTTCATGAAGGCAGAAAGGCATCTGTTCTTACTCATGTCTCAATGTCTATATCAGCACTGTGTCTGCAGGTCTCAGGGAGACCTTCTAACCAGTTCTTATGATTTCAGCTCCTCGGCCTCTTCTTCTGAAGTTACCTGGCGCTTTTATCCTTGAGCGTTTGGGGGAGGGCTGCTTTTTAAGACTTCTCAACTAACAACTCTGCCCAGCTTTCTCAGGGTGCCTTATCACATAGAGGACTGCTGAACCACACATTGCTGGACTCCATGATATAGCATTTCCAATTTAGCAGGTCTGTAGTAGGACCCCAGAACACACTTACCCAGCAAATTTTGGGAATATTAGCACTGTCCCCAAGGAAGCACGCTGAGACTCACCGTTACTAAGGAAGTCCCACATTTCTGCTGCTTAACAGCTTCCAGAATTTTCTTGCTGTTTCTGTACTTGTCTCTTCCATCAAGCATTTCGGTGAAAGCTTTTTATTTGGTTGATCTTTGAAGCCAATTGTAGCTTCTCATTTTAGTTTCCCCAAAGGAAACACCTGCTAGTTTTACCTAGAATGTCCAGCACATTCTCTGCTCCTTGCCTTGACTGAAGCATGGTTTTCTCTCAGTCTTCTTTTCTGTCTTCATAAACCATGGGGCACAGAGCAGGGCGCATTCTCCTGACTCGCCTTTGCATCTTCAGATCCTTGCTGTAGGTTCTCAGGTCCCACATCCCTTACTGAAAGTGTTGACACCAACTTTTGATGTCCCATAATCCCGGGATAGTATATTGACTTACTGGGACAGCTGAAAGAAAAGTCTGCACTATATGGACTAGGTAGACTATACAACAGGAAGTTGTTTTCAAGTAGTTCTGGAAGCTTCAGTCCGGATCTTTGCAAGATCAAGATCTTTGCAAGGTTTATTTCTTGGCATCTTTCTCATCCCTTTAGAAGCAGTTGTACTTGTGTTCTCAGATGGTCCTCTGGGTGTCTGTTCACCTGTGTTCTAGTTCCTCCCTCTTACAAGCATAATGGATCAGGTCCCATCCACATAGTCTCATTTTACCTTAATTATCTCTTAAAGATGCTGTCTCCAAATGGTCTTAGAGATCTTGGGGGTTAGACTCTCTGCAAGTGAGTTAGAGATGGGGATTTCAATGGAGTCCATGATAGGCAATATCTCTTAGGGTCAATTTATATCAAGTTTTCTATAGTTTATTGAAATGCAGATTCTTGGGCCAAACCCAGTTATGCTGATTGGACTCCCAGGTCTATGCCCGGTGTGTCAGTTAGTTAGGAAAGAGAGACCTAATGGGGTATTACTGTGGCCAGGTTGGCCTGTGGGCACATGTCTTTTAGAATTTGTCTTGATAATTGATACAGGAACACTCCCTGGCTGGGCCCTAAACTGTGCAGGAATAGGTAGCAGGCAACAAGGACGCACTTACCCTCTCATCGTTCTTGACCGTGGATGTGAATGCAGCCAGCTGCTTAAGGTCTTGCCTGACTTCTCTGAAATAGTGGACCATAACCTGGAACTGTAAGGCAAATAAACCAAAGTGGCTTTAGCTAGGGAATTGGCCACAGCAACAGAAATGGAACCAGGGCCCAGGTAGTGTGAATACCAGCCCTTGTCTTCCAGGCGCCTCATGCCAGGACTCACTTTGCCCCATCCTTGAATCCCCCAGCACCTTCATCTCCTTATTCCTTCTGCTGTGCCGGGGTATTTCTGTTCTCAGTGTGAGAGCTTTGGTTTGACACACAAACCCACATATGATTTTCCATGCACAGAATAAGGCTCTAAAATCAGGCTGCAGCTGAGCAGACTAGAGGCCAGATGATAACGTTTAAGGAATCTCTTGGAGGTGGAACTTGGTTGTAACTGCTGTGGAGACCCAGCTATCGGAAGCTTCCTACTCAGGCAGCTATTGTCCCAAGTTGCAAAGTCCATCCAAGCCAGGGCCAGAAGGGGCTCTGACACTAGAGGCCATGGGAAGAAGAACATTTCTACAGACTCCATATCAGTTGTGCATAGAATACAGGCTTTTCATGGCTGTACTTTGACTTCTCTGTTAAAGAGGGATTTCATTTTTAAAATGTATTTATTTATTCATCCACTTTACATCCCAGTTGTGCCCTCCCAACCTCCACCCTCACAAATCCCTCCCCCCATTACTTCCTTTTCTTCTCCTCAGAAAAGGGGACGCCCACCCTGAATGCCACCCCACCCTGGGACATTCAGCCAAAGCAGGCCTAAGCACTTCCTCTCCCACTGAGGCCCAACTAGGTAGTCCAGTTAGGGGAAAGAGATCCAATCAAACTAAGTCAGAGACAGCCTCTACTACAATTGTTAGGGGACCCACAGGAAGACCAAGTTTCCACCTGCTACAAATGCATAGGGGCCCTAGATCCAGCCCCTGCGGGTTGGTTGGTGGTTCAGTCTCTGTGAGCCCCCATGCGCCCAGGCTAGTTGACTCTATAGTTCTTCCTGTGGTGTCCTTGATCCCTTTAGCTTGATCAATTCTATCTCCAACTCTTCCGCAGGACTCTCCAAGCTCCGTCTGATGTTTGGCTGTGGGTCTCTGTATGTTTTCATATGCTTCTGAATGAAGCCTCTCAGGAGACAGTTATGCTGGCTCCTGTCTACAGGTATTGTAGAGTATCAATGTGTCATGGACAGGGTATCTTACATGGGATATGTTTCATGTTGGGCCAGTCGTTGATTGGCTGTTCCCTCAATCTCTGCTCCATCTTTTCCCCTGCACATCTTGTAGGCAGGACAAATTCTGGGTTGAAGGTTTTCTAGGTGGATTGATGGCCCCTCCCTCCCCTGGAGGTCCCACTTGGCTAAGGAGGTGGCCACTTTAGTCTCCATGTCCCCTGTTGGTAGGAGTCTCAGCAAGGGTCTTCCCCAGAGACCCCCCAGAACCTCCCCTATCTCAGGTCTCCAGCTACTCCCAGAGAACCATTTCAATGAGAAAAATTTTAGTGATCAATATAGGCAGAATGTCTATCTGTCCGTCCTGGCTCTAAAGAATCTTTGATACCTTCTTTCAGTCTTTGGAGGGTTTTTTTGGAGCCTTTACTAACTCAGATTTGTTGAACTCACTCTTCCTGGTTCATGAAAATTTTCTCTTGTGCTGAGGACACTCATGAGATCTCCTCTCAGCTCTCCTGTGGTGACCTGCATTATTCCTTGCACTACTAAACAGAGCTAAAGGCGAAGCCACACTCCTCTGGGAGGTAACAGATAACACGCACAGTGTCCCAGAGAGCCTTCAATGGAGAGCCTTGTAGTCATGTCCGATGAGTAAATACCAATTTAAAATCAATTCTTAGAGACCGAAGTTGTGTGTTCCCAGTTTGCTTACAAAATCATGATCAGCCAAATAAGCAATTAATGTCATGTCTGGTTGTTCGGAGGCTTTTTGGAGTGATTGTGCTGATTACAGATGCGGACAAAGCATGTACCAACTCCCAATTTGTTTCCACCTTGCTTTTCCCTCAGGAGGTCCATTCAATGGCAAAATGAGATCCACTTTCTCCACTGTGATTATAGACTACTGACGAGCGGGCAGGAGTCCATTGGATATGAGTGTTGGATATTGTTGCTGCTTGTTAATCAGATTGAACCATAATTTTTAAATTAAAGCCCAGGAGGTTCTGGTACTTGCCCATCTGTTTAAAGTCTCTCACTGCTGATGACTAACAATGTAATTATTTTCAATTGTCCACAGATGTCTTGCCAGGCAGTTTGGGACCTCAGTGACTGGTGGGCTCAGAGGGATCCTTGGAGAATAAGACTTGTCCTATGGGACAGACCTTAAAACACTGGGATAAAGGGATAGAATCCCCAGGACAGGAATTTCTGTTTATTACCATTTTTGTTTCTGACAACTTTCTTGCAAGACAACTAAGAAAGCAAAACCTATCAGCAAATCAGATTGGAACAAGGCTGGGGTTTGCTTCTTCATTTTTTTTTCAGTGTGACAAAAAGCCCAGGCAAACAAGATGTGGGAGGAAGCGTTTCTTTCGGCTCCCAGTTTCAGACGGTTCAGTCCGTGGGCATTCCTTGGTGTGTAGGAAGCACATTGTCATGGCAGGAGCACGTGGCAAACCAAAGCTGTGTCCTTCCTGGCAGCTAGGAGACAGGAAGAGAGGTAGAGAAGGAGAAGGAAGAGGCTTTACGGTGGCCTCCTAAGACCTACTCTCTCCAGCAGGCCCCACCTCCCAGCAGCAGCCTAAGGTGGGAATCCATGAGTGGATTAATCATGAGGTCAGAGTCCTGTGATCCTGTCCCTCCCAAAGTCCCACCTCTGAATGGCACTGAGGACTGAGCCTTCATCACATGAGATCTGCAGGGCACACACAATGTTACTTACATAAAGACATGTAGCATTTCGATTTTGAAAGTTTGCTGGGGAAGGCAGAGATGACTTAATTTTGAGTAATGTGTTTCTGTCAGGGAGGAAATGTTATGGGGTAAGAAATGTTTTACTGAACTTCGACTCCTGCCATACGTGTCTGCCTGTACCCGTTCTGTTCACAGCAGGCCTCCATGCACAATGCTTTGCCTTCTAACAAATGTTTTGGCACAGACACCATATCTTTATGTACCCACATGATTCATGGTCAGATTGATTTTTCAGATGTCTCTATATGGAAATGAGTATATTATTAAAATAGATTTTGTGCACTAGACTTCCCAGCGACTTGTCTCATTTCTGACATATTTCATCCTCGCTGTAGATGGAGTTTCAGTGAATAATGTCTCTTTTTAAAAAAAACAACAGCCTTATTGATATGAAGTCATATGTCATTTACTTCACCCACAAAAAGTTCACAAGTCAATACCTTTTGATATGTATCTGACAGATCTATATATCCATTATCACTGTCAAATTCCAGAATATTTCATACTCCTAAAAAAACTCCATGCCTGTTTTCCCCACCTTACTCTTGCCTATGACAGCCACTAACCTGGTTTCTGTCTCAGCAGCCTTGTCCCTTCCAGACATTTCAGATCAACTGAGTCACACAACATTTTCTTTCATTAACATGTGCTCAAGATTCTCCAACATTGTACATAGGATGTACTGTGTACTGGTACTTTATAAATCTATTTGTCTATCTATCTATCTATCTATCTATCTATCTATCTATCTACCTACATATCTATCTATCTATCTATCTATCTATCTATCTATCTATCTATCTATCTATCCATCCATCCATCCATCCATCCATCCATCCATCCATCCACCCATCCGCCCACCCACCCACCCACCCACCCATCCATCCATCCATCCATCCATCCATCCATCTATCTATCTATCTATCTATCTATCTATCTACCTATCTATCTATCTATCTATCTACTTACCTATCTATCTATCTATCTATCTATCTACCTATCTAATTTAGTGTGTGTGCACACCTGAACACACACCATGGTTCATTTTTGGCAGTTAAAAGATAATTCTTGAGAGTCAATTCTATCCTGCTTCTTCGTCTGTGTCAGGGACCCAACTCAAGTCACAAGCACTGTGGTCAAGCACCTCTACCTGCCGAGCCATCTTTCTGGCCCATAATTTCTTTTTAATTGGTGGATGATGCTCCAGCATGTGGATGTTCCATGCTCAACTGTTGAACACTTGGGTTGTTTCTGCTTCTTGGTGACCATGAGCACCGCTACTCTGACATTCATGCACGTGTGTTCACATGCACGTGCTTTTGGGTCTGAGTAACTCTCCCCATCACTTTGGAAGCAGCCATTGAGATGGTTTTCAAAAGATGGGCCTGTTTTTACCAGTATCATGGCAGTTCCTTATTTGTCTACATCTTGTGACACTTGCTGGTTTTCCCCTTGAAGTATATTTTGCAACATTACATGAATTTAAGGAAAAGCTTATCAAGTTCTACAAAAGACTCAACTGCAATTCTAACAGGGATTGCACCACACTAGTTCTGTGTGGAGACTAATGCTGTGTTGATGATGTTAGATCTTGGCAGTCTGTGGACATGGGACATCTCCATGTCCGTTTATTGAATCTTTAATCTCAGTGATATTTTGTAACTTTCAAAGTATAAAATTTTCACCTGTTTGGCTAAGTTCATTCCCAAAAATTTTATTCTACTAGTATGCCATATTACATTAATTGGTTTTTAGAAGTTAAACCAAATTGTATTCCTAGGATAAATCCTATCTTGTCAGAGTGTCTCATTTTTTGTTTGTATGTGTGTGAATTCCAATTAGGCATTTTATTTAACTTCTCATTGTATCAAATATTTTTGAGTTACACATTTGATTTTTATTGAAAATAATTTTATACAATATAGTCTGATCATGGTTTCCCCTCTCTTAAATTGTCCCAAGTCCTCCCCACCTCTCCCCCATCCAATTCTTTCTTTTTCTCTCTCTTTAGAAAATAAACAAGCATATAAAACAAATAAACCAGAATGAAAAAAGAAAATCATAAGAAACACACACACACACACACACACACACACACACACACACACACACGAGAGAGAGAGAGAGACAGAGAGAGACAGAGAGAGACAGAGACAGAGACAGACAGACAGACAGACAGAGACAGAGAGACAGAGACAGACAGAGGGAGAGAGAGACAGAGAGAGAGAGACAGAGAGACAGAGAGAGCCAAAAGGACCAAAATTCATAAAATGTAAACTTGCAAACTACTATAGAAAGCAAAAGGCCAGTAAGGTTAAAAGAAAAAAAACACCAAAACAAAAGTAATATGGGACAACAACAAAATCTCCAAAATCACCATTGAGTTGCTTTGTAGTGGCTGTCTATGGCTGGGCGTGGAGCCTACCGGTAAGTGCAGTTTATATATCCAGTGAGACTCCAGTGGATTTTTCCTTTGCATGCTTTTGTCAGTTGGCGATGGCTTCCTGGTTAGACATGGGAGTGCTTGTTCACTCCTCCCTCTCAGTGCTGGGGTCCCATCTGACTAAATGATGTCAGGCCTGTGTGTGCTGCTGCTTGCTCTTAAGTTCATCTGTGTATGTGTCCTGTTGTATCTGGAAGACACTGTTTCCTTGGTGTCATCCCTCTCCCTGGGTCTTACGATCTTTCTGCCTCCTCTTCTGCATAGATCCCTGAGCCCTGAGGTGAGGGGTTTAGTGAAGACATTGTATTTAGGACTGAGTGTTCCAAGCTCTGTCACTCTCTACACATTGTCTATTTATAGGTCTTGCTATAAGTTTCCATCTATGGAAAGAGGATGCTTCTCTGATGATGGCTGACACTGATCAGTGGATATGCCATCATCAGGAGTTGCTTTATTATGGTGTTCATTTAGCAGAACAATAATACTTGTTTTCCCTTAGGTCCATGGCCTATCTACTCTCAGATTCTTGGCCACCTGGATAGTTTCAGGCATTCCTTCAGCCTCATGGAGGAAGCCTTAAATCTTATAAGATAGTGGTTGGTTACTCCTGCATCATTTGTGCTACTATTGCATCATAGTATCATCCAATCAGGTCACCACTGCAGAGCACAGACTATTGCATCATAGTATCCTTCAGACATTACCATTGTAGATCCCAAAGTACTGCATCATAGTATCATCCAGACAGGTCACCATTGCAGATTACAAAGTACTGCATCATAGTATCATCCAGACAGGTCACCATTGCAGATTACAAACTATTGCATCATAGTATCCTTTTCCAGGTCACTATTGCAGATGCAAACTGTTACATCATAGTATCATCCAGACAGGTCCTCATTGCAGATCTCAGACTATTGGATCATGGTATCCTTCATACAGGTCACCCCTGCAGAGCGCAAGGCTGAGTTGGTGTTTGCCTTTCTCCTCTGCTAGTGTGCAGAGTGCCCTCCAGTACCATAAACATTGGTCCATACTGGTGAGGGCTTTAGTGAGGTACTAATGTCACTTCTTGTTCAATGAGATACATAAGTGTTGTCATTAGCACTAGAGCCTTGCCATTAATTTCTAATAATCTTGGAATAGTCTGAATAGTTTGGGGATTCTCATGGGGACCTCACTGCCAACAATTTAGTTGTATGAAACTCATTTCTGGCACTGGACAGTTCACTCGTCTAGCTGGGGCTTTGTCTTCTCTGTTAGTGACTCCGTTTAGATTTCCTATAGAGATAAATGACGTTTCTATTGTGGTAGTTTTCCACATTACCGCTCAGATGGTGTCAGCTGTGTTTATAGCCCCTCCTTTGCCTACACCTTCCCTCCTATCTCTATTCAATGCTCCTGTTCCAGTCTCTCCCCTGGGTCTCCATAACTATGCTTACTATTTCCCCTTCTTTGGGAGATATTTCATGTCCCGAGTCCCTTGCTTTATACCTAAACTCTGTTTTTATGCTGACTGTAGCATGTCTATCAAAGGCTTAAAAGCTGGCATCCACGAACAAGAGAATCCATACTAGGTTTATCTTTTTGGGGTTGGGTTAACTTCATTCAGGGACTTTTCTAGTTCCATCCATTTACCTGCAAATTTCATTATTCCATTTTATAGCAAATAAACAATATTCCATTGTATTACATGCCACATTTTCTTTATTTATTCATCTGTTAACATCTAGGCTGTGTCTGATTTCTAACCATTATGAATAGAGCAGCTACAAACATAAATGATCAAGTGTCTCTGCAGCAGGAAATAGAGTCCTTTGTGTCTATGCCCAAGAGTGATATAACTGGATCTTGAGGTAGATCCATTCCCAGATTCCTGAGAAACCACCACACTAATTCATAGTGTATAATTCTTTCTCTATGATGCAGTATTTGGTTTACAGTTACTGTGTTGAGGATTTTTGCATTTGTGTTCATAGAAGATATTGGTCTATAGATTTATTTTTTTATTGATGCCATTACCAGCTTTGATACCAAGAAGGTGTGAGCTTCATGAGTCCCCTTAGGATGATCATTAACCTTTATTACAAACTTGACTGGAATGAGTCACCTCGGAGTGCATCTTTTAGGTCATTTCAGAGAGGACTAAATAAGAAATCCTCGCCCTGACTGAGAAGCTTCCATTCCATGGAACCTTTCCCCAGAAGAGGAACAGAGAAATCATGTAAACATTAGTGCATTGCTGCTGCCTGTCCCTGAACCAGCAACCTCACATTCCTGCTGCCATCGACAAGACCCACTCCTGTGGTGACATCCCTGCTGCCTTGGGCTATGTTCTCCTAAACTGTGGGCCAGAACAAGCCTCTTCTTCATTTGCTTTTATATTTGGCCACAGCAATAAGAAAAATGACAAATGCAGAAGATGGGTGCCTGGGAGCAAGGCTGTTTCTGTTGTGGGGAGAAACCCGAGCATGCAGTTCTCAAGCCATTGGAACCGGTTTGTAGAAGGACTATGGAGGAATTTGGAGGTGAAGGCTAGGGAAGCCCCAGCATTCTGTAAGCTGTTCTATCAGGACTGAGGAAGAGCAGTGCCAACAGAAACGTTGACAGACAAGGCTACACTTGGAGATTCAGAAAGAAATGATGATCTTGTCACGAACCGGGCTAGAGGCCATGGGAGTTACATACTGTCAAAGAAGACAAGTCATGTCATGGAAACTCAAATGGGGGCTGAGTTAAAAAGCTGTGAGTAATTTACTTGATGATAAGAAACTGCAAACTTTGGTATAGCATGCAGGCTCTGGTGTGGTTTATTGTGCCCTGCATTTCGTAAGGTCTCCACTGAGAATTCAAAGCAGAAGGTGAATCAGGCAGAAGGAAAAAAAAACATAGTTTGGAAAGAAAAGGAGTGTGAACCCAGTTAAAGTCACAGACAAGGTGGGTGTAGACAAAGTGGCTTTAATTGTTAAAAGATGTTAATGATGGTAAAGCAAATCAGAGAACTGGCATCAGGACAAAAATAAAGATGTTTCAGGTGCAAGGTCCTACTCAGGGAACTGTAAGATTGTGGTACCTTTTGAATCCTGACTGATGGTGTTATGAGACTGGCCTAGGCCTTTTGGTCTGGGGTAGAACATTATGGATTACAATGATGCGTTTAAATGTCTAGTTGACAAAGGATGCATTTGTGGTGGTTAATTTCATTGTCAACTGACTGGACTTAGAATCCTCTAGGACACACACACACACAGAGCACAAACACACACAGAGCACACACACACACACACACACACACACCTTTCTGGGTATGTCGTGAAGTTATTTTAGAGATTAACTAAGGGAGAGAGACCTATCCAGATTAATAAAGATCCATCTAGAATGTCTGTGGGACCATCTCATGGACTAAGGCGGAGATGGAGCTAAAGGGGAAAGGAAGAAGAAAATTGAACATGAGTAGCCACATTTCCCTGCCTTGTGGCCCATCCAGGTGTGAACAAGCAGCTTCATGCACAGCTGTAAGGTGGTCTTGCTACCTTCCTTCCAGGATGCTCTGAGCCACGTTAATCCGTGAACCAAAACAAGTATCTTCTCCCTTAAGTCACTTCTCCTCAGGTACTTGGTCCCAACTAGAAGAAAAGTAAGTTAATAGACCCACTATTCTCCTGTTACACATTCTTCAGAGGAAACTGCATTGTTTGCTTTCAATGTATAGTAGATATCCACAGTAAGACATCTGGGCTTGAGCTTTTCTTTGTGGGTAGTTTTAAAATTTATTCAATTTTTTCACTTTCTATGAATCCATTTTATCTCAAATCAGTTTTACAATCATTCTTTATCTCAACCCCTGTATGTTGCAGGATCTAAAGAGTATCTCTGTGATAAGATGTTTAGATCCATGTCTATTTTGACAGGATCTATATAAAAGAGTTCCTTTTGATGTTCAACTGTTTTCAACTGTATTGTTTTTCTTGCCCTTTCTGCCCCATATCTAGGTGTGCGGGTGGGAATATATGGGTCCTCTGTTTCTCCACATTGATGGGAATTTTATTCAGTCTGATCACTTACAAGATTCTTTTGCCTTAATCTCAGTTCTTACCCACTCTAAATTCTCAAGCTCTTTGCTACCGCAAGATATTTGCGAATCTTCTTTAATGCCTTCAATTTCTCCTTAGAGTCCCTCATTTTGCCAACAATACATCTTACACTGGCTGGTTGTGTGTAGTAGCATCAAGGGCCTCCATCTCTTCAGGGAGCCTACCATAGTCTACTTTTTGATTGAAACACTAAGTTCATTTATGAGTGATGTATCACATTTAACATAATTGTCAATACAGTAGGATTTACATCTGTCATATGTCTTCTTTAAAAAAGAAACTTTTCATTGACTTTTTTTGTGTGAAATTCATATCATGTACCCCAATCCTAGTACCCTCTCCATCCCTCTGTATCTGCCCTCCTCCTCCCTTGCAAACTCCTCCCAAACAAAGCAAAACAAAAACAGAAACAAAAGCAAAAACATCTTATTGTGGAAGCTGCACTGCGTTACAATGTGTCACACAATGCACCCTTTTGTCCACACATCTTTACTTGCAAATGTTCATTGCAATGGTCAATGGTCTGATTTGAGGCCTCTTGCTTCTGCTACACTCTATCAATTCTGGATCCTCACCGGGACTCCTCTCAGATCCTCCTGTTGTTGCACTGGGTTATGGAGCTCTTGCAGCTTTGGATCTATAGGACCAGATCCTATAGATCTATAGGATCACCTTCATGTGATTCAGCAGTTAACAGATGGGGTAGATGTTGGGGTGCTCAGAGCCCTGAACCTGGGCCTGGGTGGTAGCTGAGTGGGTCAGCCTGCCAGCTCTTCCTTCCACGCCTGTCCTCCAGGGCTCACTGTCATGCTTTGCTGAGGTGAGGGGCAGGGCCAGCTCTCCTGCCTGCAGCTTCCAAGAAGGGGCTGACTGGGCTTTCTTGTACCACGCTGGCAGGGTGTGGAGACAGCTCTTCCAAACCCATGCTAGCATGGTCAGCTTTCTTAAGCAGCATCAGGTGTGTGTGTGTGTATGTGTGTGTGTGTGTGTGTGTGCACACGTGCGCGCGCACGTGCGTGCGTGCAGCTCCCTGCTTGCAGCAGGCAGTAAAAGGCTGGAATGCCTCTCTTGCCACTGCTCAGCATTGCCCAGAGGAGAGGCAGGGGCATCTGTCCTCATCTCTGTGTTCACTTATAAAAATACATATTGTTTCAGTTACTTTCTAAGTAGTCTCCGCAAATTACAATCCACAGCTTGACTTAGAACAATTTAACTCAAAGTGACGCCAACTTAATTTTAATAGTATATAAAAATCTCACTCCCCTGACTGTGCCTTCATGCAACTGGTGTCATTTAAATTGCATCTTTGTCTAGGATATGTGATACCCTATATTGAGAATTTGTATTTTTACATATTATAGACTCACCAGTACAATTTTATAATTATTGTTCTCTGATGTTGTGCTTTATATAAAATCTGAGAAGATAGGTGTTTAAAAAATACATTTATAGTAACATTTTAATCATCACTTTACCTTTTCTGGTGACTCATAATACTCCAAGTGAATTCACGTTACCTAACTGTCTAGCGTGAAGCTTTCCCATTAATATTTGTTACAGAGAAAGTCTTTTAGTGATAAAAGATTCTTGAAGTATTTGTTTATTTTGGAATGTTTTCACTATCATCCCGGAGGATAGTTTTAGTGAATATAGAATTCTTGGATTATGCTTTTTTTTTTCCCTTCAGCTTACTGAATATAGTGTCCCACTGCTTTCTGGTTTCCATAGTTTTGGATGAAAAGTTGTCTGTTAATTTTTATTGTGTATCCCTTGTACTCAATTTCCTGTTGCTTCTTTTGAAGATGTCCTCCTTGTCTTTGGCTCTTAGACATTTTATTATGATGTGTTTAGAATTAGATCTCTTTGGAGTTTTCCTACTCGGAGTTCATTTTATATAAAATGTCAAACATGAAGATTAATATTTTTAACTCAAATCTGGGGAGTTTGGGAACTACTTTATCTTCAAATATTCTTTGAGTCTTTGTCTCCATTTTTATCATCATGGCCCTTGCCAGACTGTGTGGCTGGAAATGGAATACACCTACCTGTGATGACTAAGGTCATTTCACCAGGCCTGGCCCTCCAGATATATTTAACTTTCTTCCTGACTTCTGTTTTTTTTTTTTTTTTAATATCTAACTGATATCTCAGTTATACAGTGACCAGAACAGAACCTTGATTTCCATTTCCAGCCTTATCCTTATCCCAGATCGTCTATTCCTTATTACCAACTCTCTCCAGATAAAACCTGATTTCTCTCTTTCTCTTGATATCGATGTGGTCTACCAACAAGAATTGCCTCTAAATTACATTGCCAATCTGTTGCCTTCTCCCCATTTCTACTGAACCCCAGTTCTGGGAGTCATTCTTTTGTTTCCATCAGAATCCACAGAAGGTGTTCATGAATAAGTTAGTTTCAAGGGTCTTTCCTCTGGAAATTAAGGTTTGGGAAGTCTGCAGTGGGCCCCAGGAATGTGAGTCCTTGTAAACATTTCCCATGGGTTTCTGATGCTTAATGCGAATTAAGGCTTGGCATGAGTCAGCTCCCAAGTGGCTCACTGCAGTGGAGTTCGGAACTTGAGTCAAGAGATGAAGTCATCCCAGTAAAGAAGTGGATGTGGGAGCTTAGGCGTGGGAAGGTGGCAGCCAGCCAATGGTGTCCCCCCTCTCTCTACCAGTGGCCCGGTATCGTGTGACTGTATGCACAGGGGAACTTGAAGGTGCAGGAACTGACGCCAATGTCTACCTCTGCCTTTTTGGTGATGTGGGGGACACAGGGGAGCGGCTGCTTTACAACTGCAGGAATAACACCGACCTGTTTGAGAAAGGCAATGTAAGTTGCAGTGATGTGTGCCCCTCCCCCAGCCCACCTCGGCTCTCTCCTATCTTCCCTGTTCTTTTGAAGCAGAGCTGACGGCAGGTGTCGGGACCTCAGCAATGAGATAACATCTGTCCAGATGAGGGGAGTGGGGTCTGGGGAAACCACATAGGAGCCACTTTAAGGCACAGAAGTATCTGGCTGATTGGACACTTAAGCATTTGGCTCACTGTCATTTGCTAACATTGGTGACAGCTACAAGGCTCCTAGTGCTATGCAGCTAGAAACTAGAGAGCCACCACAGAGACATCGTGGTCTCCTACCCACCCCTCAGGTTGGGAAGGATAGTGAGTATCTCAAGTGTCTTAGAGAGCCCAGGCTGGAAGAAAATGGAAGACAGTCTCTTGTTAGGTATGATCACAAGGGGCAGCTTGTTCATATGTGTGTGTGCGTGCGTGTGTGTGTGTGTGTGTGTGTGTGTGTATACATACATATATATATGTATATGATTTATTTATTTTATTTATATGAGTACACTGTTGCTGTCTTCAGACACACCAGAAGAGGGCATCATATCTCATTACAGATGGTTGTGAGCCACCATGTGTTTGCTGGGACTTGAACTCAGGACCTTCAGAAGAGCAATTAGTGCTCCTGACTGCTGAGCAATCTCTCTAGCCCCTCATATCTTTTTTAAAAGAGAAAACAAGAAAAGCACTAACTATGAATGTGAGAGAAATGAAAGCCATTGCTAGCCACAATACAATGTGTCACATATGTCCCTCTGTTACCCCAGCCATCAAGTGCGTTTACGGTGTAAAACTGTTCAGAAAGTATCAAAGAAGGTCTAGGGAACACTGATCCACTCTCCCCACTCTCCTGGGCCATGCTTTGAAAGGAGGGAGAGGACGCCTACTCGTAATTGGCTATCGTGAAGATTGCAGAGGACCGATATACAGTGTAGGGGTCAGGTGTGGGCCACCGCACATAGCGAAAGCCCAGTAAAGACTCATTGTTTCGGGATGGGAAGTTGTGGGGACTTAGAGGAGAAAGGGATTTGTAGATATCCTTGCTCTTCCTTCTTTTACCTTCCTTGGTGATGGAGAGGGGGGCCATTGGGTGCAAATGGAAGACTGAGCCATCCCGAGGTGAGCACTTGAAGGCTGTGTTGGTAAAGCTTATCTGAGAGGAGGTCGCAGGTAGGCTTGGGTCTATCTGTGACCATTAAGTGTATTTTATATTTCTATTCCCCGCAGTAGCATGTGTTCACCCATGCTCACCCTCGCAGTTCTGCCTTCTGATTTCTGGAGTGTGTCCCCATTTGGTGTTGGGTCTCAGAGGAGCCACCATCTACCTGAGGGGAGCCACCTGACCTTGCTGTCTTTTCTTTCCCGAAGGCCGACGAGTTCACCATCGAGTCTGTCACTATGAGGAAGGTGAGGCGGGTGAGGGTCAGACACGATGGCAAAGGCTCAGGCAGCGGCTGGTACCTGGACAGGGTGCTGGTGAGAGAGGAGGGACAACCCGAGAGTGACAACGTGGAGTTCCCCTGCCTCAGGTACACATGGCCTTTACCTTCCTTTCTTCCAGCTTGTACTAGAGAAAGACTCATGTCCCTTACGTGGAACGTGGAAAATAGTGGCTCCTGGGGATAGTTGATGCGAGAAAGGTGACCTTGCAGGAGCTGTGTAGACCTGAGTCTTACATTTCTGCCTTATGCATGGTGGGCAGAGGCGCTCCACTGCACACCTAGGGCCAGCCAACATGAGGGGTTAGAGAGTTAGCTAGATATAGAATGAAATATACATACAAGTCAGACTTTTGTTTGAATAGTCTGATCCTGTCTCTTCCCTGGTTACATCGTTTCCAGGTACCTGACTTCCGTTGGCTTTCCCTCCCTCAACTTAAGAGAGAGTAAATGTTTCTGCAGTCGTTTCTGCAGTGTTTTTCTGAAGCATTCTATGCACAGCCAGTAGCTCCTGGTGATCTCTAAAGTTGTCAATAGAGACATTTTAGAACAAGGACAAGTATCGGTGTTTTGTGAAACCCCAGTGTTGCTCATTCACCTGTGTTAATTCCTGGGAGCAGCACAGTGGTTGACCCGGGGTCTGAGCCCACACTCTGATCCATTCTGCACCCAAGCTGCTTAGCTGTCGGAGTAGGGAGAGCAACTCAATCCATGTGCATGTGTGCGTGCGTGCATGCATGTGTGCGTGAGTGCGCGCGTGTGTTTGTGTGTGTGTATGTGTGCATGTGTGTGTGCATGTGTGTGTATGTGTGCATGTGTGTGTGTGCATGTGTGTGTGTGTGTATGTGTGTGTGTGTGTGTGTGTGTGTGTGTTATGCATACTCTTGTGAGCCAGACAGGGAGACAGTCGTGAAGCTACCAGCAAGCTAACATCCATCTAGCAACACCTCATGGCAGAACTAGGTTGAAGTGTTTGAACTGAAAGGAAATAGCTTTTTTAAACGATGTCTATTAATACCTCAGAAGCATTTAGGTAACAACAAAAGGTTGTGTCGTGGTTTCCTGTTACCAACTGGGAGGGACTGGGGCTAGGTGAATGGAGGGACAAGGAGCAACAGGTGGGATCTTCTAATGGCTGATGACCTATCTGCTTCTGTCCATGGCGATGTCCCTGCCATCCTTCCTGCAGGCTCTGTGACTACAGGAGCTGTCAGTGACCTTGGCCAGACAGAGAAAGGAAAGCACCAATGGCTCAGTTGGAGGGACTGCAGCTAGCAGTTTGTGGGTCCCAAATCCCGCGCCACTGATGCTTGGGATGCCAGTGTGCATCTCTGTCTTGGCGTCCCTGCGTCATCTCTTCAGTGTTCCAAATCACAGCCCCAAGCCTACGTCAATGAAGGGCATCGCAGGCTCCTGTGCCAGTTTAACTGCATCAATGGTGAACTCAGTCACCAATAATGAATGCACAGATGGATCATTAAAGGAGATAAAGTAGAAGGTTGCCGTTGGTGAAATTTAACCCAGAGAGAGAGAGAGAGAGAGCCGGGTTTGAGTTCTTTACTTCTCCCCGCCCAGTATCTGCTGTTGTTCTAGTCTGTTGCCTGCCTGAATACTGAAGCCTTGTGAACCTGTCTGTCCCCTGCTCTGAGTCTGCATGTCCCTAGCAAAGGGCTTTGCTCTCTCTCTCTCTCTCTCTCTCTCCAGCACAGAAAGCATCACGGGAGTAAGGAATGAGGGATACAGAGTTTTACGGGGGATTAAGTCACTGACCCCATCTGACCCAGATAACAAGCGAAAACTACCAAGCCGTATGTCCAAAGGCATAGTGGATATTAATTTTAGAAAGCTACTTCCATCCTATTTTTTTGTTTTCAGCAAATAATTATCATAACATAAATACATATAAACACACATGCATTACTCTTGGGTCAGCTGCATGGAAGAGTCGATGCCTAGCTTAGGTTGTAAGAGTTAGTGGGAAATCCATGGAAAGTAAGCTTGTTGTTACAATGTTTTCTTAAAGGTAAGTTCAGAGAACAGGCATAGTAGGGCAGCAGATTTGTATATAGTAGGATAGCAGTCTTGTACACAGCAGGGTAGCACACAGAAGGATAGTAGGCCTTCAGTGACCTCAAGGTGTGCTATTAACCCAATCTGTGAGGGCCAGCAAAAGTTCCAGTCACCTAGAATGCTTGAAATATTTTTATTATAATGAATATTTCATCATCACAGGCTTGGAGCACCCTCCCCACTCAGGAGTGTGAATGGAGAGGCTTTGAAGGCAAGCACGAGGCATACAGTGGGGAGATGTCCTGCCAGGACAAAATAGGCTTGGCCTCCGCAATTCTCTAACGTGAGGTTCTTAAAGGTTTTCCCATCACGGTCCCTTTTTGTCTAAGAAATAGCAGCCCTGGATGAGGGATATGTGAGACTGGGTGTCTAGGTCAATAAAATAGCTATACAAAGGCAAGATTATGGATAATAAATCATAAAGAAGTTTGTTGTAAGGCAGCCCTTTGGAATACATATAGTTTTAACTATTCATTAGAGATATAATCCGTTCTTAATTATTTTTAAAATTAATCATCTAATTTATAACGAGGTAGATATATCTGTTGATTTTTATGGAAAACATTGAATACTGTCTGAATATTTGCTCCTACAGCATGTAGAGTACCTTTGATATTTTAAGAATTGATCAATATCTTGATTTTCTAACTATCACTGCTGAGACACCTGCTTTGCACAGATAGGGCAAAATGGCAGAAGGATGCTTAGGATTATTTCAGACGGCGTTGGAAATCCTGTTAGAACCCAAGCCAACATTCATTTGATAATCTCTAAGTCAAACTCAAGTCAGAAACTCAAACAGCAATTATAAAAATCAAATATTATAATACAACAATATCCAAATATGTACCAAGTTGGCATATTACTGAGGAATGATACTAGGAAAATATTAAAAATATTTGTGCTGAAGGATGAAATCATTGTGTTTCTATAAGTGCAGAAAATTTGTATATACCATAAAAACACTGTGAATCATAACATATAATGTTCTCAAGTCAGGGCCCACGAGCTGCGGGTTGCACTGGTGTTGCTGCGTGTGTGATTACGTGTGATGCCATGTGCAGGAACATGTACAGGTGCATGCCGTAGGTGTCAGGGTGTAGGCTGTAGTGAAGTCACCCCACACAGCACAGGCAAGCATCTTGTCATCTTGGATTTAGTAACCTTTTTTCTTTAAGTTGGGTCCTTGTACATCAGAGTCTCTTTACTGCTGCCTGAGTTTCACAACTCCCACATTTAGTTTCGCTAGAAGCCAGACTAGAAAACAGTAATCAGGACTGGGTTACAAACCAGCCAAACTATGGGTTATAGACAAGTCATTTCTCTGGCTTAGCCTTGTTTATTCTAAGGGAAAGGTATTTTGAAGGTAGATATTCCCCATTCCTTCCTCTGGGGGATGCCAACAGAGGGCTGGAACCACTGCTCACTATGACGTGTTGATAAGGCAGAGGTGTCAGCTGATCCCTGAAGACACTAGACCTACCTTTCCTGAAGTCACAGCTCACCCGGTTTTGAAGATTCCAGTTCAACCTCCTCACCGTTCAACCTCCCCACCAGACCTCCTCTCTCTAATCCTTATAGCACATACTTACTTCATCTCTGACCTCAGGGCCTTGTTTGGCCTATCCTTTCTTCTTGATCATACTGCAGGCTTTCAGCAGCCCGGGCTGTTATCCTAATGGCGTCTATTTATGCTTTCTCCCATAGAAGGCCCTTGTCAAAGTGCCACATACACAGTCGACGGGGAAATGTATTCGACATCAGCAGCCTTTGATCTCGAGATTGTGGACCATTCTTGCTCTTCCTCATTTGCCAGTCACTCTGTCTCTCACTGGCTGCATTCTGTCTGTGGGCCTATCACCCCTAGACTTCCATCCTAGGATATGTTGTTCTGTTGGGGTGCTTCTCTCTCTCTCTCTCTCTCCCTCTCTCTCTCTCTCTCTCTCCCTCTCTCTTTCTCTCTCTCTCTCCTCCCCCCCCCCAGCATCTTGTCATCTTTCCAGTCTCAGTCAGCACTCAGCCTTCTCCAGACAGTCTTCCTCTCCTGGTTTGGGTTGCAATACTTTATGAGGAGATCTCAGAGACCCACTTTCTTCCACTGAACTCAAAGCTCCAGGCCTCCCTGGCGACCCTGGGTAAGGGATATGACGGTTGGAGTGTCTGCCTGTTCCACTCAAAAAAACTAAACTCCCATCTCCTTTCTCTCAAGGTGGTTGGACAAAGACAAGGATGATGGACAGCTGGTGCGAGAGTTGCTGCCCAGTGACAGCAATGCCACACTCAAGAGTGAGTTGTCCCGACGGCCAGGTGGTGGGTGCTCACTGAGTGACAGTTACCTTTCCTGAGCTGAACAGGACCTAGATCTGTAGACACATCTTCACTTTAGTTCATGAAACCAGCGCATGGTGGTAGAGAAACGAGGCGTTGGTGGTCTGGAAACTTCTCGGAGGTCTGTGCTAAAACACACAGTTCTAAATGTGGCTTGGTGTTAGGCCTGAATGCTGTGGGTCATTATGGGTCATCAGAGTAATAAGAACAATGACATCAGCTGATGGCACCAAGTACAGGGAGGAGGAATTGCATTTTGAAGGAACTGCTGAATGATGCCGTTTAAATGCCAAGCATTGTCCTGGAGCACTGTCGGTCTCCTTACTAGTGATGTGTGGTCAAATGCTACGGTTTGATTGTAAGCTTTAGATAAAATTTAAAAGAAACATACCCTCAGAGTCCCAACAATGCAGCTCTTCATGTTTCCACGGGGTAGCTCATCTGAGCCCTGCAATAAACCCTGCAATAAAAATAAAAGGAGGCAGAGATGAGGTTGTCCACCTGTCACACAGGGAAAACAAGGACTAGAAGACCTAGATACTTATATTTACTAAGGTCAGATCACACAGTTGGAACTAGAATATCCAGTGTCTGGGCTCGACACCACAGAGCCTAAAAACGGGGAAGGCGCTCAAGAGGAAAGCTCACCTATGCTTATGATAAGAGGACATACCGTGACCAGAAAACTCACACGTATGGTTGTTGATGGGTTCAGTTCCCAGAGGATCTCTGCCTTAGATGGCTGTTCTTCCCCCTGCAGCAGGCTCGCATCCCACCATGCAGACAGAGCCCTGACCCTCCTGCTCTTCTAGTCACAATCTTGGAATGGTTTATATAGAAAGGGGCATAAGAAAGAAGTCTTCTGGCTTCTCTTTCAACAGCAAAGAGATTGGTTTCTCACAGTGCCCCTGGATGTCCCTGGTGGAACTGATCGGTCAGGGCCAGGTCTGCTGCAGATGGCCTCGGGCACAGGATCGCATCTCTTTTTCTCCAGAGCCTTTATCCCAGTGGGAAGACCCTAAATGAGTGATGGGCTGGTGTTCTGTATCCTTGCACGCAGGATGGTGCAGAGATTTCTGGGAGATAAAACAGGACATTATGTGGTGTCCTATTAGGGGAGGGAGTAGCTTTAAATGCCTATCAAGGTTTAACTCCTGGATGACGTCATTGTCACCATCTGGTGCCAAACCTCTGACCTTCGAAGTTTTGCATTTTTTGCTTGCAAGGCTTGGCTGAGAGCACATGCAATGCAATATATGAGAGCATCATATAATGTGTGCCCAAGAAGATAAATACTGGAAAGCTCTATTCTCTTTGGTGACAGTTCCTCACCCATCAGAAGCTGGATCAGTGAATTTCTGGAGGTGCTTTGAGTCTCTAAAAATGTGTGTGCTCTTGTCTAAAATTTACTTTCCTACTCTCTGCAAATTCTTATCTCACAGAACAGGAAGAGGAGGGACCCTGCTTTTATAGATGAGGGGGTTCCATAGAGATAGAGGGAACCTCTACCAGTTATAAGACTCAGGTTCCAAACTCCAAGGTCCTGGCTCCTAGCCTGGGCCTTCCCTGGCTGAAGATTGCCCCCTCTCTTCCAATGCCTTGCTCCTTGCACGACCTGCACTAACTTCCCCCCCCCCTCTCTCTCTCTCTGCATTGGCATGTTCAGATTTCCGATATCACATCAGCGTGAAGACCGGAGATGTCTCTGGGGCCAGCACAGACTCTCGGGTGTACATCAAGCTCTATGGAGAGAAATCTGATACCATCAAGCAGGTTCTTCTTGTCTCTGACAACAACCTCAAAGACTACTTTGAACGTGGCCGGGTAGATGAGTTTACTCTGGAGACCCTGAACATTGGAACTGTAAGTGTCCATCCTGGAACCATGTTCCTATATGGACCCATGTGTGTCCATTCACACCTGCACTTACGTGCACGTGGTAAGCCCGTTTTAAGGAAAAGAACTGCACACTCAGGGGTGTTTAGTGAGGGTTTTCAATTCCCCTATGTCAGAGCAGCTGCAGACGCATGAACAGTAGTTGTGCTTCTAGAACCGCTTTGGGATTGTAATGTACATTTTTAGTATCTTTTACCCCCCCACACACACACACACTTTTACCTACATGCCAGAATTAGTATAGATGGAGCATGGATACTAGAGGGGACACTGGATTAAGGGAGGGAAAGAGAGAAGGAAGGATCAAGAGAAGGAATACAAATATTTTTCAGTTTCAGATTTGAGTGTGCCTCTGAACTGTATTCAGAAGTGCATACTTCATGGGCACTCATAAGGGGTGCTGCCTTGAAAAATGGCACTTAAGAGTCTTTGTCTCTTCAGGTTCCTTATGGCCTTGCTGTAGGTGATACGAACAAGTTGGCCACTAACTGGGAAGACGGACTGATCAGTGATAGACTGCTGTAAAAGGGGAAAGAGGCCACAGTGAACTGCACTCAACTGAGTTGCACGGAAGTTTACAAAGGGAGGCAGTAGGAGGATGGTCTACAGGAGCGTTAGGGTTTTGAGAAGAGCTGAGGAGAAGGTTGGGCGATGGGAAACATGTCTGAGTTTGCTAATTGGCAACTGTCAGAATTAGGTTTCTCCCCTCCCAGATCCCAAAGCCAGGAGCTAGGCAGAAAGCTCAGCCTGACTGGAACCAATCGTCAATTGTTCTGACAGCATTTGGGTTTTCTCAGGAAAGGGGCTGAGGACCATGCTAGGAATGTGGCCTTGAGTCACTTAAACTCTGCTAGTGCTTTAAGTCTTTATGAGCCAAAGTTGACACCCAGTCAAGAAATAGCCTGATCAGGGTCTGGACCAGGTGAGACTCTTTCTTGACGTCTCCTAGGGAAACAGGCTTAAACAAAAGACCTGGAGCACTAGGGACACCTTCCCCGTTGTCTGAACAAGGATTGTGTTGCACCTGCCAATCAGTAAGCATCACCTGATGAGTACTGGGGTGTGGCGCTCCCTTTGCAACCTCATCATCCTCTCCTGTGGGTTTACCCCTCTCTCTAGTGCTTTGGAACTCTCTTCTCTCACCAACCTGCACTCTAGGCAAAGACCTTGTGGCAGTCATTTACCTCTTGAGGGTAACGAACGTTGAGTGTATTTACGTTCTAAGCTGAATCAATAACTGTGGAATGAAAATTTTGTTCCCTTGACTGAAGAATTTCTAGGCTCATGAGGGGAGGGGGTTGAAGGGAGAAGGCTGTGGAGACTTGTCCTCATGTTGGTGAAACTCCCTCAGTGGATACTGTGATCACGAGCTTGGGGATAGGGTTAGCATTTCCACTGACTCGCTACATGCAAGTTATTTACCTTTCTCATCAGTGTTCTCATTCTGAATGCTGGAGATGCCATGGGAATTCTTATTAGCATTGTGCATGTTGTAACACCCACATGCTTGTAGCCAGGGCTTCATATTCCCCTCCAGTCCAAGGTATAGCTGACAGTCCCTGACCTTAGGGAACCTTCAGTCATGTCAGCTAACAGACAACACCCGCCTTTGTCCTTACTCTTCCCCATCCTGGAACTCTGACAGTCCCTGAGAAACAATGGTACTGTCCTCTGTGCCTGGGCAGGCATTTGAGGGCTCTCGGGCTTTATAAACTTAGCAGGTTTTCTCCTAGCAATTTCAGGGGCTTGAGCTCCACACACTCAGCTGTGCCCATGTTTCATCAACAGCTGCAAAGAGGCATTTAGTATGTGGGAAAGCAGAAACCAGGGCTTGGGTGGACAATTTTCTAAATGTGGACTGTGGGTACCAGACAAGGTTAGTGTCACCCTCTAAAGCATTACTGAGAAAAACTCAAGGCTGGAAGGGTTCCTGGAGGCCATCTGCTAATCCCTTTTAATGTTAAAATTACCCTGTGTGTAACGTTTCCACACAAATGAAAGCAGTTCAAACTCCTGAGAAACCAACTCCACATAAGGATGCTGGTGGACCGTGTGAGTCCTCATTCCTGTTGCCTACAGGCAAAGATGTTGCTGTGTCAAATAGCAAAGCAAGTGACTCTAGATTGCTAATGGACAGAGAACAATGTTCCTTGGGTCCAAGAGTGAGAGAAGAACTCGATGCAGAAGCACCATGTCCAGAGAGGTTGTCTGCAAATTCTCTTACCCCGTAGGATGGGAATGACAAAGAAGCGATGCACAAGTGCACACAATGCTGTATTGCTTCAGATCAAGCCAAAGTAAAGCAGCAGCCATTGCCAGGCACGAGGGCACCCCAGTGCTCCTGAGACCACAGTCTCATTTTTAAGTACCTAGCAGATTTCAAAGTCTTTGCCAACTGCCCGCTATTTGGACAGAAAACAATGTTATTCTGCCTCTGACCTTGGAAGTGAGTTAGATTAGAGAGGAGGGGATGGTCTCCTGGGCAGGAAAAGATCATCTGGGTAGGCAGGCCCCCAGGTTCCTGGATGCTAGGATGGGCTGGGTCACAGCTTTCTCCTAAGGAGCTGGAAGCCCCAGCCGAGGGGACATTTTTGCACCAGTACTCAGACAGAGGTGGAGGCTTGAGTATTTCTGCACGCTGCTGTTCACACACCCTTCCTGGAGTTTCCTTCCAGATCAACAGGCTGGTGATCGGCCATGACAGCACAGGCATGCATGCAGGCTGGTTCCTGGGCAGCGTTCAGATCCGTGTGCCCCGCCAAGGCAAGCAGTACACCTTCCCCGCCAACCGGTGGCTGGATAAGAACCAGGCTGACGGGCGTCTGGAGGTGGAGCTTTACCCCAGCGAGGTGGTGGAGATCCAGAAATGTATGCAAGAGGCTGGGTGGGGCTTCAGCACTGAGCAGGGTTCCATGACTAGTGGGGGAAGGAGGGATGATGGAATGGGGGGGAGTTGGAGGGAGGGAGAGGGGCCTTGTGGTGATTGAATCTTGCCTCCCTGTGGTGGGGAAAGGAGACACAGGGGTGGAGGTGAGGGCTTCCAGTTGTCTCTAGTACTGTGGTTCTGGGAGGCAACAAGATTTCATTTCACAGATGGGAAAAATAAGGACCCAACGGGATAGAACTTTTGTCCTGGAGAAGTACAGAAGAAGAAAACCGTAGGAAACGTATATTCTCAACCTTGTGGAAAATTTGGGGGCATAATCTATATATCTTTTCTTAGGAAAAGTAGCTGAGGAGGTCAGACTTTTCATTCAGTAATTGTCTGCTGAGGTTTCTCCAGCCAGTCCTACTGTGGCCTCTGTGATCCAAAACAGGCCACAGCCTTGTCCTTGTGAGAGAGGGGACAGACTGTCTAACAGAGAAGGGGGAACGCGGAGAACGGAGCAGGGTGAGAGGGTCGTGGTAGGGCAGGCAGACAGGCTGTTTTTGTGAGGAGCTGAAGGTCAGGATGGACTTGTTTCAGAAGTCTACCAACATCTGTACGAATCCTTCCTCACGGCAGGTCGGAGGCTTCCGAAGGTTTAGAGGTGGGAGAAGACAGTGGACCAGATGGGTTTTCTATGTCCACCTCTCTCCTGAGAGCAGCTGCTTGTGGCTTTCTTGCCACAGTCTTCTTCACAGGAATTCTCTTTAAGAGCAATGTGAAGCTGAGGCGGCCCTCCCTCAGCCAGAATGCAGTGTACTTGCTAAACAAATATGGCCACCTTCGTTAGCATCCCCAGAACTTACTAAAAAGCTAGGTTTGGTGGTCCATTTCTTCCTCAGTGTGTCAGGGAGGGAGGAGGTAAGAGGATTCCTGGAGCTCACTGGCCAGGTAGTCAACTAGCTAAGTAGATAAGCTAAAGGTTTGGAGAAAGACCAGGTCTCAAAAAATTAAGGTGGAGACTGATAGAGGATGACACTCCATGTACACACACACACACACACTCACTCACAGACAGAGAGGCATGCACACACATACAGACAATCACACACAGATAGGTACACACATGAACACACACACTCAACAGACAGGCATGGACATGCACACAAACACTCATACATATACACACAGACAGACACACAGTCAGGAACACACAGAGAGACATGCACAGACACAGACACATACAGAGTCAGGTACACACACACACACACATACACACATACTCACAGACTGGCACACATGCACAGACATGTACACAAACATACACATACATATACACACAGGGATACACACTTATGTGCATGCATAGACACACATAGACATGAACACACACACAGATGCACAGACAGGCACATACACACAGACATGCACACAAACACACACATATACACACACAGATAGACATTCATATACACACAGACACATACAGAGACACACACTCACAAACAGGCACACACACAGAGACATGCACACACACAACCACACACAGAAACAGGAACACACACACACTCACAGACTGGCACACATGCATAGACATGTACACAAACATACACACACACATATACACACAGAGACACACAGACAGATAGACAAACACATACACACAGGCATGAACACACACACAGATGCACAAACAGGCACACACACAGAGACATACACACAAATGGACACATACATATATACACACACAGATGCATATACCTACAGACAGACAGACACATACTCACAGACAGACACACACAGAGACATGCTCACAAACACACACACATACACACATACAATTCACACACACAGACACACAATCACACACACACACAGACAGGCACACACACAGAGACATGCTCACAAAAACACACATACATACGCGCATACAATTCACACACACAGACACACATACACTCACGGACAGGCACACACACAGAGACATGCACACATACACATATACACACACAGGGACACACCCACCCACAGACACCCACAGACACACACATGCACACACACACACACACACACACACACACACACACACACACACACAGGATTTCTTTTACATGAACACATTTTCAGGTTTTTCTATGGTGTGCACGTGTTGGTATAGTCTGAAAGGTGCTTCGATTTAAAGGAGCGCCGTCATTCCAGCCTCTCGTCCTTTCTTAAACGAAGGAAAATAAACACAGCTTTTGCTTCTTCTTGTCCTGTGGTATCTTCCCAGCATCAGTAACTTTACAATTTAATTTACTTTCTGTTCCTACAATGTATTATTAGTATAATGCTATGGTGGTATGTAGTATTATAGATTATATAATGTAAAATAGGCTTCCAGTTCTATACCCTGAGAAGTTCAGTCCCAGTGTTCTGGTATCTGGTGAGAGCCTCTGGATGCATTCTAGCATGCCAGATAGAGACAGAAAAACAGGGGCACCTTCGACCTCCCACAGAATGGCTGAGCCCTCATGGTGGGATCACTTCTTAAAGCTTCTTAGATTTCCATACAGAGGGAATAAACACTCAAACTCTAGCATGCCGACAGACAACAGGGAGTACCAGCTGGTGTACCAAGTCCCCTCGCTCCTGGTCTCTGAGAGTACATGTGCTGTAATGGATGTCTAGACCCAACAGTCTGATTGCATAGGTTTGCCATTTCACAACCTAGTCTATTCCTCTAAGCCTAAGCCTGTCCATCAGCAACACATTGGCTCATTGTGTTGGGGAGGTCAGATAAGATGGCGCCTGTGAAGGATCGGGCATGGGGGATGGGCTTAGGAAGTGCATGGGAGGGCTGGGGAAATGCTTGCAGCTACCCTTGTTATCACTAACTACCCCTTTCCTCCCTTGTTTGCTAGTGGTCCACTACGAGATTGAGATTTGGACGGGGGATGTGGGTGGTGCCGGCACCACTTCCCGAGTCTACGTGCAGATCTACGGGGAAGAAGGCAAGACCGAAGTGCTCTTCCTCTCCAGCCGCTCCAAAGTTTTTGATCGGGGGTCCAAGGACATATTCCAGGTGTGTGGGAGGTAGGCAATGTGGGTGCCAACAGAGGACAGGCAGTCGCTAAGGTGGCTCGGGGCATCCGCTGGACAATAGGCTGCCTTCTCCCAGCCTGGGAGATGCTACCTGGAGGACGGATGGAACTAAAATGGCCTTGTGCTCCTGAGGGACTCTTGGAAGCGATGCGCAGACTGTAGAGTTTTGAACTGGAAAAGAGAAAGCATGGGTGTTTGTCCATGCTCTACCACATGCCCTTGAATGATAACTTCTTTCTCGGACCTTAATTTTGGGATCTGAAATGACTAGAAGTCCTTCCCTGTCTCATGCTTGAATTACCTTTAAGGGAGAGTGCTTTCTCACCCACACCCCAAGCCACCCAATCAGTCCTTGGAAGTGGGGTGTGTTCTCCGAGGTAGCTTTCTCTTGGAAGTTCAGTCAGTGACTGCGATACACTGTCCGCAGTGACTGCTTCTTATTCCACCAGCGGTGGCACCGGGGCCGTGTCTCTCTGCTTACCCCTTGGCTATGGCTCTGATGCAGAACTTCTCCCAGGCTAGTGATAAGTCCTAGTGATATTTCTCAGGCAGGCCCCTGAGAGGTGGCAGACTTTGCTAATGCATTTTCAAATGTCCTTGGGCTTCCTTTGTTCACATTGCAAGTCTTTGGCTGAGAGGAAAAAAAGATGCAAATGTGAGTTCGTTGTTGTCACGGGAGGAGGATGCCAAGGCCACTGAGTTTATGCTGGACATGGAAGCATGTGTGTGTATATGTGTACAAGCACATATGTGTGCATCTGCAGACATGTGTGTAGAGGAAACATGATCATGCTGGGTATTCCATGTGTGGTTTTGTACCATAAACACCTTGGTATTCAGTAAAGAGCCATTTCTGGTACCCAGGAAAGGTGCTAGCTGATGTGGGGCCCGGCCAGGGTCACAGATGTCTGGAACATTACAGGTAACGGACCTTCATTGGGTCACGTGTCCTCATGCACTACTGGCAGGCCCAAGCCGATGTGGTCAACTTTTCAGGACCTCGGCAGCCTCCTCATCAGGATAATCCAGCTTTGTAATCACTGCTGGCCTGCCATCGCAGTCCCCATAACAGGAAAAGAGTTGGCGTCAGACGTGCACCTGGGAAGCTGGGAGCAATCATAGAATCGTAATTGAGCAGTGCATAGTTCCCATCCCCTAAGCAACAAAGAAAGAGGAATTCTGCTCTACCTAGGCCCTAGGCACCATCTTGTTTGATGACTTCCTTATGAAGGAAGGCAAGTAAGCTTCATTGTGGTTTCCTGAATACAAAGCTGCTAGAGCTTTGTTCTCGACTAGGTCTGGAATCAAAGTACAGGACACTGAGTTACTAGAGGACAGCCTCAGGCCTCAGATCCTTGACACTCAGGTGGCATAACTGGTGGGACTGGACTTTGAAAAGAGTCAAAGATGAAGACAGGTTCAATATCAAGGTCACAGGAGAGCCATACAGAAAGGACTTCAGGTTAGGCTCCCCACAAAGTCTGAGCCTCCTCTTCCTGAGGACGTGGGACTCATGAGACCACGACACTGTGAGGTTGAAGAGCCACAGTGCACTAGGCCTGAGGGAAGACACTCAGAATGATGGCCTTTGTCCTTAAAAGGAACTCATAGCTCATCGTAAGTTTCTTTGCTCATGACTGGTGCAAAATACTTGAAAAAAATCAACTTAGGGACAAATGTTCATGTTTAATGATAGAGTCCATTGTAGCAAGGCAGGAGAGTGGGGCAGCTGGTCATGTGGTGTCTATAATGGTGAAGCAGAGAGCAACAGGGAATGAGGCCAGGCTGTAAAAAACAGGACTCAGTCCCTCCACAGTTTCACAAGACACTGCCACCAGCTGGAGTCTAGGGGTTCAGAACAGGAGCCCTTGAGGAACATTTTGTAACCAAACCACAACACAGCTCTAGAGCTCCAAGATGGCAGAATAGGACCAGACCCAGCTAAGCCTTTGGTGCTCAAGGGTCTGGTAAACCCAGGTGACTGGGAAGATAGAGACCTCTGAAGAAATGGGTGAAGGTTTTGTTCACCATTTCCACAAAAAGAAAATATATTTCTTTACTTATTGCCAAAACGATATCTTCCTAATAGTAGGCACAATTGTAAAGAGAACACAGAAGTTACTGTCTGACTTTTTTGTTTGGGTGGCTTTTGTTTTTGTTGTTTGTTCTTTTCAAGACAGGGTTTCCTGTCAAGGAATTCTCTTTGTAGACCAGTCTGGCCTCGAACTCATAGAGATATGCCTGCCTCTGCCTCCCAAGTGCTGGGATTTAAGGCGTGGGCCACTACTGCCAGGCTCTGTCTGTGTGTTTTTAAGGTAATAATGAGACCCAGGACTATGAACAAGTTGGGGTTGGAGTAAGAAAGGAATAGCAGCCGACCTAGCACTATGAGGGAACTGTGTGAGCAAAGAGTAAGGGCAAAAGACAAAGCATGGAGGTTGACTCCATCGGAACTAGAAAGAAGTGTTTTCCTTAAGCCTGGGGAAGAGTCGGGCATAGTGGGAGACCTCTGTACACTGCAGCTCAGCACTGGCTTCATGGGGGAGGCGGGGAGGATGGCAGGAGCCATGTCACCTGCTGCCCTACACTTTGCACAGCTGGAAGCGGCAGACGTGGGTGAGATCTACAAGATCCGACTGGGACACACAGGTGAGGGCTTTGGGCCCAGCTGGTTTGTGGACACAGTGTGGCTGCGGCACCTGGTGGTGCAGGAGGAGAACCTGACCCCGGAGGAGGAGGCCCGGAAGAAGAAGGAGAAGGACAAGTTGAGGCAGCTGCTGAAGAAGGAAAGGCTGAAGGCTAAGCTACAGAGAAAGAAGAAGAAAAAGAAGAAAGGCAGCGATGAGGAGGAGGAGGGCTCTGAGGAAGAAGAGTCCTCCTCAGAAGAGTCCTCATCCGAGGAGGAAGAGGAGGAGGAGTCGGAGGAGGAGGAGGAAGAAGAGGAGTGTGGGCCAGGGATGCAGGAGGTGATTGTGCAGTACAAGTTCGACGCTAACCGCTGGCTGGCCCGTGGCAAGGAGGACAATGAACTTGTCGTGGAATTGGTTCCAGCTGGTCAGCCTGGTCCTGAGCGTAAGCCTGAAAAAAAAACACCAAGGGGGCCATATTTCTCCCTAAAGGGACTGGGAGGCGGGGCAGGATGATTCAATGTCCCTTAGGTAGAGACTGAGTAGGTGGGACTCCAGTGTGGTTCATAAATAGCTTTCCTGATTGCACCCGGAAAGTGACCATTGACCCCACCTGTTTGGAGGTAACCACAGCCCTTGACCTGTGCCTCATAGGGGGGAAAACATTGGCTTTGGGAGGAACTCTCACACACGTTGTTATAGCCAAATGTGGGGGTAAGGTGGGAGGCCCGTTGGGTCTTGATTTCGTGGCAAAGTCAAGATTTGGGTGGGAGGAGGGTGAGCTGGTGTGGGATAGCTGTAGAACCTTCTGGCTTCCAGAACCCACCTGGATCCAAGGGCAGGGGCCCCAACGCTGTCTCACGGCTCTCGTGTTCTCAATGCTGTGTCTTTCTGTGTCTCCAGCCAACACCTATGAGGTCCAGGTGATCACAGGGAACGTGCCCAAGGCTGGCACTGATGCCAACGTGTACCTGACCATCTACGGTGAGGAATACGGGGACACAGGGGAGCGGCCTCTGAAGAAATCAGACAAGTCCAACAAGTTTGAGCAGGGCCAGGTAGAGTGAGTGCTCTCTGGTTCTTGGGTGGGTGAGCACCAGATGTGGGGCATTCTTCCTGCAGCCACCTCTGCCAATATCACCTCTGCCAACATCACCTCTGCCAACATCACCTCTGCTGTGTGTCTCATAAGGTGTTGCATTCAGTCTGGTGAGGTCTGGCTGTAGCTCCCTTCTGTAAGTGCAGAGTAATGTTAAAACTACAAGCAAATTCCTGCAAGGGAATCCCATGGGCTAATTGGTCCTAGGATCATCCAGAGAATACCCTATTTAGACATCAAGTAAGCTAAGGAGGTTTAAAAACTAGCTTTCTTTATATCTGTGTGTATGGATGTTTTTGCTTGTGTGTATGTCTGTCTGTGCACCAGGTCCATGCAGTCCCCACAAAGGTCAGAAGAGGGCTTTAGATTCCCCTGAGACTGGAGTTATAAACACTGTAAATGACTGTGTGAGGGGCTGGGAATCAAGTTTAGTCTTCTAGAAGAGGAACAGATGTTCTTAACCTGGAGCCATTTCTCCAGCCCCCGAGTTTGAGGCCAGTCTTGACTACAGAATGAGACTCTGTCTCACAAAACAAAGAGATGGCACTTTGGGGAGGTTTGGTGGACAGGCACGACTCAATCTGGACAGTTTAGTTTAGCTGTGTGCCAGGGACAGCAAGATTCTCAAAGAGTTGAAAGATCAACAGGTTTGATCATTGCATAGATGAGTGTGTCTTTGTTATTAGGTATCCATACTAAACTATTGAGAGGTGAAGGATCACAATATCTACCATCTACTTTAAACTGATCCAGAAAAACAAAGTAAAAACGAGAGAGAGAGAGAGAGAGAGAGAGAGAGAGAGAGAGAGAGAGAGAGAGAGAATGGAGAATTCCAGTTAATGTTGCATGTAGGGGCAGCACCCAAGAGAAGGCAGGCCACGGCTATATCTATTTCTGCAGGTTTCCTGCAGGTTTAAAGTCTTTCAGAATGAAGAGCTTTTAAACAGTGTATCCAGGAGGCCCCAGTCACACACTGGGTCTCTGTTCTGTCTTCTTCCCCTGATGCAGGGGCTGCCCCGAGACTTGTGTGTGCTCACACCCCACTCCCCCTCTCCCTGAGGGAGGAGCGGAGCCGAATCTTTCCTGTCAGCCTGCTTGTGTTTGCTCAGCCCTGTCTGCGGCAGGCGCTCAGCACAAACTCATGTGCACACTGAGAGCAGGGTCTCATTGGATCCCTCCCCACACATAGGTACTCATCACAAACGTGAGACCCAGCGGGGTGGCGGTGGGACACACCCTTAATCCCAGCACTCAGGAGGCAGAGATAGGTGGGTGGTGTCTGTGAGTCCAAGACCAGCCTCATCTACAGACCTAGTTCCAGAGACAGTCAGGAACACACACACACACACACACACACACACACACACACACAAAACCCTGTCTTGAAAAAAACCGAAAACAACCAATGGGAAATCCAGTTAACTCGACTTCTCCTCTGCCTCTCTCAGGGTCCCTATCTTTCTCCTTTCTCTACTTTCTTCAGCACAACGGAAATGGGAAGATACATTCATAGGTCCCAGGTTATAAAGCAAAGGTATAAGAGCTGGGCATAGCAGTGTACATCAGTAATCTTAGCATTTGGAGGGCGAGAGGCAGGAGGACAACAAGTTCAAGACCAACCTAAGCTACCTGCAGAGCTCAATAAAACAAGTACGGTGCTAACACCAGACTGAGGAGCCCGATTCTGCCCGCCCCAGCTCTGGCTGCTCTGCGTTCTATGATCTTCCTTTGGGTGCTTGAGAGACTAGAGCTGAGAGCAAGGGCCTATGTTGCCCATCTGAGGCATCCTGTCTCCATTCCTAGACTGACACCTTCACCATCTATGCCATCGACCTGGGGGCTCTCACCAAGATTCGCATTCGCCATGACAACACGGGCAACAGGCCCGGCTGGTTCCTGGACAGAGTCGACATCACTGACATGAATAACGAGACCACGTGAGTGGGATTTGAGAGGCGGAAGGGTCAGAGGTCATGCTTGATGCTAAACTAGTCCTGGAGAGAAGACTAGGTATTCAGAGGTGATGTCTGGGGCCAGGCCGGGGGAGGGGGGTGGCTGAGGCTAGGATGAGTTTGACCATAGAGGAATCTGGAGGAGCTTTGCATCTCTTCTCTCCTTCCCAGAAGTTCTTGCCCTGTCAGATAACCCTCTTCAGCATCTCATTTCACCTACAACTTTTCATGGAGACATCAACTTAGAGTACAGTTGTAATGTTCTGAGGGACAGAGATCAGAAAAGTTTTCTTAAAGGGCCACACAGAAAACATTTCAGTTCTGAACAGCATCTGGTCTCTGTAGAAGGCACCCTACCAGGAAAGTACGAATGTAGCTTTAGCTGAATGTGCTAATGCATACTTTAATCCCAGCACTTGGGAGTCAGACACAGACAGATGTCAGTGAGTTCAAGGCCAGCCTGGTCTACATAGTGAGTTCCAGGCCAGCCTGAACTACATAGTGAGACCCTGTTTCAAAAGAAAGCCAACAGAAACAGCAATCTTGAATGGCACTGAAGTGGGGAACAGAGCTGTGTGCTAATCAAACTTTGTGTGTGGACCCTGAAATTTGAATTTCAGTACCTTAAATGCTACTGTTCTTTTGACTTTTTCTTCTCAACCACTTACAGATGCAAATCTCTGGTTAACTTGATATATGTAGGTGGGTAGTGGGCCGGACTGCTACCTGTTGGCAACCCATAGCCACCCTCTGACCTAGCCTGGGAAGGGAGTGTTTGGTCTTCCCCATAGATGAAGGAGCCCTTGCCCTAGAACTTGCTGGTGACAGAACCAGCCCTGACATCTAGACCACCAATGTGAGCTGTGGTGTGTTCCTACCACTAGGCCACAACTGCCTCTTGGACGAGGAGCTTCTCCATGTGGAGTTCAGTGGCATGGAGGAAAGCATGCTAGCTCTGGAATGGTCTCAGGACTGCTGAGGATCTGATAGTCTGTGAGATTTAGTAAGCACTTAATAGATAAATATTTGTTGAAGAAATGTCTTGGCCTGCAGCCTGCTGTGTCTTGGACTGAGTCCTCTTGTGCTAAGCTCCACAGGACAGGGATTAACTGATCCTACTTCCCCCCAGACCCTGCCTGGTCATCCCAAGAGGACCAGATGCCCCTCTCACAGTTGCTCTGTATTCTTGTTGGCAAAATGGTCCTGTGATGAGACCACAGGGTCCTGACCCGGGTGGGTCCTCTGTCTAACTTGCGCTAGGTTACTCTTTACGGCTGTCATTTCCTCTTCTAACAAATTGGCTTAGAGACGCCACCCTGCTTACTTACCAAGATGTCCCTGTAAGGCAAAGGCTTTTCAGCTGGGCAAGACCAGAGTGCTGCTGAGGGCAGGCTGGGAGGGGCCAGCACCCAGCTCCCCCTCCTGCTCCATCCCGTTAGCTACTCTCGTCTGTTGATTTGACATTTCTGGTCCAGCCCAACAATTTAAAAATTACTGTAGCTTTGTAATCTGTTTGAATATCTGTCAGCACTTGTCCTATTTCGTTGGTTCTTTAAAAACGTTACTGCTCTTACCTTTTATTTCAAATCAAGACATTAAGTGAGTTTAAAAAAATTCTACTCTTGAGAGTTTGATTATTCTGCCAATAGATGAATATGTGAGGAACTGTATATTTAGAAATTAAAGTGCTACCCCGGGGACTTTTCCTCTCTCGTCCAACTGTTCCTTTATGCATTTCAATAATTTGCAACAATTTTCTCCTCTGAAGGGCTATGGCTTCTGGTTGAGCCTCTGTCCAGGCAGCGTGCGCTTCTGTTGCTCTTGTGAAGGAAGTCCTCTCCCCGGTCCTCCCTTTGCCCTTCGTTCCTGCCTCATCGCTCTATCCTGCCCACCCTTTTCTGTGTGTGTCACTGGGCTGTGCTGAGTTAATAAGAAGGCCCTCTCCAATAATGAACTGACTTCAACAGTCTTCACAGTGACACTGAGCACCGCTTCATCTTGGAGAACACAGGGAAATTCACAGAAGTCCAGAACACAGAATCAGAACAGCAGATCTCCTAGAGAGACGCTGCTAGTCTAGAGGGGACCCAAGGTCTTCCCTGTGAACTCTCAGTCTTTACAGTGGGGCGGGGTGGGGTGCCTAGTAATCAGGGGGTGGAGAACCCTGATTCTTCCCCTGTGTGGTAGCATCTGCCCTTCCAGCTGGTTTTCCTGGACCCCTCTCTGTCTCACACCTACCCCCCAGTCTGCTAGCAGAATGTGGTGGCTCTTGGTTCAGAAGAGCGTGAGTCTTAGTCCATGGTGACAGGCTACCACTTCTCCCTTGTGACTCGCCATCTTACGTCACACAGACCAGAATTCTTCAGGCCTCTGCTCCAAATCCTACAGAGGCACCCGTCTTCGATAGGATGAACATAGCATGCCCTACCCAGCTTATACAGTCTTTCCATCTCCTCTCCCAGCTCTTGAGTCTAGCCCCAGACTCTGCCCCCGTCTCTCTTTTGCTTGTTCTTGTTATTCCTTAAGGCAAACAAGAACAGACCTTCCTGGAACCTTTATATCAGTGGTCCTCCCTTCTTGGCATCTCTTCCCAGAGCTCCCTCTCCCTGTGTCTAGGCAGGACTCTGCCTAGCTGTCAAGGCCTCACAGACCCCTGGGATGTCTGTGTTCTTGTCTCTGGATCCCTTTTTATCTGACCTATTTAGTTTTTATCATTTTCCCACCGTGACACACCTAAGAAACTACCTCCTCATTACTACTGTAGCTGCCCGGTATCTAGAAGAGATCTAGGCATTCACCGTACATCAAGCTATACACTTAGCCTGCTTTTTGCTTTTAATTTGAATCAGTCTCACTAAGTTACCTAGGCCGGCCTTGAACTCCTGATCCTCCTACCTCAGCTTCTCTCGTAGCGGGGATTACAGGTTTAGTGCCATCAGCCCTTGCTGACTATTTACACTCAATGTTTGAATGTGTAATCTTCTCAGTCAATTTTTACTTTCAAATAAGGTGTGTGTGTGTGTGTGTGTGTGTGTGTTGTTTTAAACTGGTCCCAAGCTTTAATTCCATGTGAACCTCCTGCCCACTCAACCTGGGGCTCTTTCCTGCTCTGCCTTGGTCTGAGCTGGGTGCTTTGCCTCGGGCCCAGAATGCCTGCTTGGCCCCTCTCTCCTTTATTCCTTATAAGTCCCTGCCTGTTACATCTTCTGGGTCCAAAGACCTGTCTGAGCTGGATGTAATTACTCCTGTGGGAGGATGGAAGGGTCACTAGGCCCAGCCTCCCTGGACTTCCATGTGTGATCACCAGCCACAGGGAAAGAGGGCTAAAGAACCCTGGCCTAGCTCCAGCCTGGATCTGCTTCTGCCTGTTGGAAGCAGGTTTCAAGGGGATCTCTGCTGTCTGGTGCTGCAGCTGTGAGAGAGAGCGGTGGCCTTCAACATCCTGCTGCAGGTGTGTCAGGGACAATGGAGCGCCACAAGCCATTCACTCCTCCTCCTGCTCCTCCTCCTCTTCTCCTGCTCCTCCTCCCCCCACCTGCTCCTCCTTCTCCTCCTCCTCCTCCTCCTGCTTCTTCTTCTCCTTGCTGCTGCTGCTTGGGGTGGGTTGGGGGGGGGGTTCTCAGCAGGTGCCTGTGGGAGGGATGAGCCTTCCCTCCTGGCTTCTGCCCCCACCCCTTCATCTCCTAGGCTATTTTTTTGTGAGTGCCTCTGTTTCTGCCTCTTTCCTCACCCTTTCTGGCTCTCATTGTCTCTGCCACAATCCACCTCTCTAACTCACCCTACCTCTCTCTCTCCCATAATTTACAACTGCGGCCTATTATTCCTGAGCCATTTGACCTGAGTTAAAGTGTAACCAGCCAACTCTCAATTTAAGAAGGAAAGGCCATTCAGAGACTGCCCCACCTGGGGATCCATTCCTATACAGACACCAAACCAGAATGCTATTATGGATGCCAAGAAGTGCTTGCTGACAGGAGCCTAATAAAGCTGTCTCCTAAAAGGCTCTGCTAGAGCCTGGCAAATACAGAGGCGAATTCTCAAAGCCAACCATTGGACTGAGCACGGGATCCCCAATGGAGGAGTTAGAGAAAGGACTGAAGGAGCTGAAGGGGTTTGCAACCCATAGGAGGAACAACAATATCAACCAACCAGACCCCCCCGCCCCCCAGAGTACACAGGAACTAAACCACCAACCAAAGAGTACACATGGAGGGACCCATGGCTCCAGTCACATATGTAGCAGTGGATGGCCTTGTCAGACATCAATGGGAGGAGAGGCCCTTTCTTGGTAGTGTGAAGGCTCGATGACCAAATGGTAGGGGAATGCCAGGGTGGGGAGCAGGAGCTGGTGGGGGGCTGGGGGAGCACCCTCATAGAAGCAGGGAGAGGGAGGATGGGATAGAGGGTTTCTGGAGGGGAAACTAGGAAAGGGAATAACATTTGAAATGTAAATGTCTTAGTCAAGGCTTCTATTCCTGCACAAACATCATGACCAAGAAGCAAGTTGGAGAGGAAAGGGTTTATTCAGCTTATACTTCCATATTGCTGTTCATCACCAAAGGAAGTCAGGTCTGGAACTCACACAGGGCAGGAAGCAGGAGCTGATGCAGAGGCCATGGAAAGATGTTTCTTACTGGCTTGCTTCCCCTGGCTTGCTCAGCCTGCTCTCTTATAGAACCCAAGAATACAGCCCAGGGATGGCACCACCCACAATGGGCCCTGCCCCCTTGATGACTAATTGAGAAAATGCCTTACAGCTGGATCTCCTGGAGGCATTTCCTCAACTGAAGCTCCTTTCTCTGTGATAACTCCAGCCTGTGTCAAGTTGACACACAAAACCAGCCAGTACAGTAAATAAATAAAATATTCAATTAAAAAAAAGAAGAAGAAACAATGCACATTTCCCACAGAAACATGATTTCATGGCTGTATACTCCGAGTCGCCACAGTACCGTGGTTCTCGCCTTCCAGTCTATCAGTCAAAAACGGCCTTCCTTGCCGGTCTGAATGTGGGGCTGATGTCACACCCTCTGGTCAGTTTCTCTATTGTTTGGAGGTGCTAAGGACATGGACAGCAAGAAGAGACACTTGCAGGATACTGTCTACCTCAGGACTGGATTAGTTTATAAGCGGCATTTTCACAGCAGGGCAAGGAACAGAGATGCAGATGAACAGCAGTGGCCCCCAGCCTGCAGAGGGGCTTCATTCTCAGACCCTTGGAGCTTAGACGCTGGCACACAGCCTCTACAAGTGCTGAGCATAGCTGAGGAAAAAGAAAGAGAAGGACAGAAAAAGCAAGAGCGACCGTGGCTGAATTAGCATATTCCTACAAAGAGCATACCCTTAGCCACAAGAGAGTATTCCAAATGTCAACGGGGATTCACACAAAACCACAAACCATTGTTTGTGCAAGATCCAAGTGAGACTGGGAGCCCTGGCTCTCCACTGACTAAATATGATGATCCTAGGAAAGAATTTGTTCAAGATCACACAAGGATTAGCTGAGGAGTCCTCAGGAGATAGTTGAACTGTAGATGTGCATTTTTAGTAACCCGTCTGCCCTCTCACGGTCCACCTTCCTCTCCAGCCCTCCCCACTCCCCTTATGCTGGGTACTGCTTTTCTGTGGAGAAGTCTTCATGGACATTCTCTCCCTTGATGGTTGGGATGTCACTTTCTGCTCCCTAGACACATTCTGCATCTCCCATAAGCATGCCTGGTCTATGCCGTCAAAGTCCATGGACCCCACGCACGTTTGTAGAGCGCCTTCCCTGTGCAGCTCTGTGGAAGCTGGACTCAGTCTGCCCAAGAAGGGTGTATCGCAGACAGGAGTGTCTCTGGGTTTAGTATTTATCCACATGTGGGTATAATTTTTAGACCCGGCAGAATGGGGGTACAATGCTGTGGAGGGCAGGCAGGGGCATTGCAGCCCCTGGGGGAGCCCTTACTGCCAGCCTGTTTCAATTCTCATATGAGATATTTCCAAAGAGTTAGCCCAATCTTCCTTACCCTACCCTACAGGTACTATTTTCCATGCCAGCGCTGGCTAGCAGTTGAGGAGGATGACGGCCAGCTGTCGAGGGAGCTGCTGCCAGTGGACGAGTCCTACGTGCTACCCAGCGAAGATGAGGAGGGCGGGGGGCAGAGCGACAATAACCCCCTTGACAACCTGGCTCTGGAGCAAAAAGGTTTCTTATACTAGAGATGATTCTGTCCATTATCTCATCTTTCCTTCCTCCCCTTCCTCCTCCTCTACCTTCTCCTCCTCCACCTTCTCCTCCTCTACCTTCTCCTCCTCCACCTTTTCCTCCCCTATCTTCTCCTCCTCCATCTTCTCCTCCTCCATCTTCTCCTCCTCCATCTTCTCCTCCTTCACCTTCTCCTCCTCCACCTCCTCCTCCACCTTCTCCTCCTCTACCTTCTCCTCCTCCACCTTCTCCTCCTCTACCTTCTCCTCCTCTACCTTCTCCTCCTCCACCTCCTCCTCCTCCACCTTCTCCTCCTCCATCTTCTCCTCCTCCACCTCCTCCTCCTCCACCTCTCCTCCTCCTCCATCTTCTCCTCCTCCACCTTCTCCTCCTCCACCTCCTCCTCCTCCACCTTCTCCTCCTCCACCTCCTCCACCTTCTCCTCCTCCATCTTCTCCTCCTCCACCTCCTCCACTTTCTCCTCCTCCATTTTCTCCTCCACCTTCTCCTCCACCTCCTCCACCTCCTCCTTCTCCACCTTCTCCTCCTCCACCTTCTCCTCCTTCTCCATCTTCTCCTCCTCCATCTTCTCCTCCTCCACCTTCTCCTCCTCCACCTTCTTCTCCTCCACCTTCTCCTCCTCTACCTTCTCCTCCTCCATCTTCTCCTCCTCCACCTTCTCCTCCTCCACCTTCTCCTCCTTCACCTTCTCCTCCTCCACCTTCTCCTCCTCCACCTTCTCCTCCTCCTCCATCTTCTCCTCCTCCATCTTCTCCTCCTCCACCTTCTCCTCCTCCACCTTCTCCTCCTCCTCCACCTCCTCCTCCTCCATCTTCTCTTCCTCCACCTTCTCCTCCTCCACCTCCTCCTGCTCCATCTCCTCCTCCTCCACCTTCTCCCCCTCTTCCTCTACCTTCTCCTCCTCCTCCACCTTCTCCTCTTCTTCTTCCTCTGTCCCCTCCTCTTCCTCCCCTCCTTCCCTCCTCCTTTTCCTCTTCCTCTGCCTCATTCTCTGCTTCCTGACCCCTTCCTCTTCCTCTTCCTCTTCCTTTCCTCCTCCTTTTCTTCCTCTTCCTTTTCTTCCTCCTCCTGCCCCTCCTCTCCCCCTCTTCCTCCACCTCCTCTTCCTCTCTCTCTTCCTCTTCCTCCTTCTCCCTCCTCCCATCTCCCTTTCCCTTTCCTTCCTCTGAACTCTGTCCCCTTTCCCTACTTATGGGCTCTGGGCAACTCCTCCTTGACACTGTAGCTGCCCTGCCCTCTCCTCTCTTCATGGAGAGATTGTAGAGGTTGGGGATGGGGGCGGGGCGTGCTCCTGTATGACTAGCAGATACAGTTTCTAGGCTCCCGAGGCATATTTCTGAGGGGAAAAAAATAGCACTATCTGGCAAGAGGCCCATGATGCCTATCTTCATTCCCTAAAGCTCCACCCAGCCTGGAGAGGTCTGAGCAGAGCTCCTGGCTCTGGGCTTCTGACACCCAGCCACCTCATGTTTCCTTGACCAGGTGCCACCCCTGTACACCAACAGGGCTTCCTGTAGGAACCATGGCAGGGGCATTTCTCCATTGAGGAGTTTCTAGAGCTTGCAGCACTCCAAGGAAAGCAATGTGCAGAACTGACCATGTGAACAGACATGTTTGTTGCTGATCATGGGGCTCCCAGGTATAGGACTGATACAGGGGAGGAACTGAGTGACAGAGCCACAGTGGTAGGACCACGCAGCCTGTCCTTCCTCTTCTTGGATCCCCCAGGTGATCTACAACTCCCCTCTCTGTCCTCTCCTCCTGGCAGATAAATCAACCACATTTTCAGTAACCATAAAGACTGGGGACAAGAAGAATGCAGGCACAGATGCCAATGTCTTCATCACACTCTTTGGCACCCAAGATAACAACGGTAAGAGAGAAGCACCCTGTGGACTTAGCAGAAGATTCCTGTTTCTATAAACTCTTTTACGCACCTCTCTCCCCAAAGAACACAGTACTGGGCCCCATGAGACAAAGGCAATTCCTCTGTAGGTAGCCTGCTCCTGTAGCCCTTGCCCTAACCATGCCTACCGTGCCTCAGTAATCTCTTGGAAGAAAGGACTCTTTCAAGTTCAACAAAGCTCAGCCCTGGGGTTCCTATAAAGCCTTCAGAGAATGCCTGAGTTACTCCTGCAGCTGCACAGGACCTCAGGAAAGGTGGTTCCTTCGGTTTACTGTTGTCACCTCCCACCCAATCCTCTCCCAGCCACCATGACCTAGTCTACACAGGAAACAATCTTTTGAGTGACTTTCATGTATTAGCTTGAAGCCCTCTGCTAGGCACCACTGAGGAATGAGCGAACCCCATCCCTGGCTGTGAGACCATGTTAATGCAAAACATGCCTCTGCAGCCTGACTGACTGGTTCAAATTTCCATTCCAGGCTGTGTTATCAGGGCACATTGCTTAACCATTCTCTGCCTCAGTTTTCTCCATTTTGTAAGAGAGATAAAGCTTTCTGTGTCTTTGCTCTGAGTTTTATGACACAGAGCACTTAAAATTTGGAGGTCAAAGTGGCACTCAATAGACATCAATCATCACTATTACTTAATAGGTTAAATAAAGCAAGCTGTGTATAATGAATGAGTTAGGTCATGTCTGATGATCTGTGGGTCTGTCCGATGGTTCCTGAGTCATGTTCAAGGGAGGTGCGGGGCTCTGGCCATGCCCTTCCTTCCCTGGGCCTTCTGTTGTTGGTTCTGCTGTGGAACACTCAGCATGAGAAGCTCCTTCAGGCCCCACAGTAGCTCTGCAGGGAAAGCGCCACGTCACCTCTTCCTAACTGAGGAAATCAAGGCAATAAGCAATTTTCAGCACGGTCTGTCTCTCTGAACGTTTATGTGAGAAGGCTTTCTGCACGAGAAACTGCAGCTGGAGTAAAGGCAGCATGATACCAATGAAGTAGGAGGGGATGGTAAAGACTGAGTCCACCTCAGATTTCAGGCTGACACCAAGGCCAGCCCCAAAGTTCATGTCTGGGACAGCCAGTCAGGGCACCTGAAGCTCTCTAATTGTAAGTCTAGGTGAGTCTCCAGAATTTTTGCATGTCACATCCCCACAGGGATTGCTGATGGTTCGTGAGTGTAGAGCAGGTGACTTTGTCACTGGCTCTGTACCCATGCAGAGAACCATAAGGTTATAGAAGAATCCACACCAGCTGTAAGCCTCCCTGATGTCTCCTGGATGAACATGGAGGAAGCTTTTCTTTAGATACAAACTAGGAATTGCAAGCATACACGAGGGAGTTTTTAAAAGATCAATACCTGGGCAGTGGTGGTACATGCCTTTAATCCCAGCACTTGGGAGGCAGAGGCAGGTGGATTTCTGAGTTTGAGGCCAGCCTGGTCTACAGAGTAAGTTCCAGGACAGCCAGGGCTGCACAGGGAAACCCTGTCTCAAAAAAAAGGAAAAAAATAGATGTTAAAAAATCAATAAAAGAATAGTCATACATACACACCACATACATTACACATACATGCACCATACACATACATACCACCCCTACACGCATACCACAAATACATACACACACATACATCATATACCATACAAATACATGTACGCACACACATACATACATACATACATACCACATACACTACACATACATGTACCACGTACATTCACACCACACCTACATACATACCACATACACATCACATACCATACACATACATGCACACACATACATGCATACAGACCATATATTTGTATCACACACATGTACACCATGCCTACACACATACCACACACATATATACTACATAATTAAAAAACATACCACATACACTACACATACTTGTGCTACATACATATACACCACACCTACACACATACCATAAGCACACTTCACATACCATACACATGCATACATACAGCATACACACATACATACATATATACCACACACACACATATACACCACACACATATAACATACACAGACCACGCACTCTGTGGGAGGTGCAGCCCCTTTGATGGTTTGATGGGAGTTTAGAAGGTTGGTCATTATTAGGACAAGAAAGGAAGGTGGTGAGAGCAGGCTGGGACAGTTTCAGAGCCAGTCAGTCTCAATGGGCTTATCTGGTTGGCAGGAATGACCCTCCTGAAGTCCTCCAAAACCAACAGTGACAAATTTGAAAGGGACAGCATTGAAATCTTCACTGTGGAGACACTGGATCTGGGAGACCTTTGGAAAGTTCGAATCGGCCATGACAACACAGGTCTGGTTTCCCTCCCTTCTGTCCCCTATTAGAACTGGAGAGCCCATAGACCAGTCACTTGTGGGCTGCAAGCCTTCCATCACGACAGCTTCCGAATCTCATTTGCCCAGTGGACCCCGGCTGTCACAGATTCTGGGCTTGTTGATCTTCAGTGGCACTTGCACACAGGTGATTTTGGAAGTCTTCCTCCAGATCTCAACCTCAGTAATTTAAATGAGCATCTGAAAGAGATCAAAGGGTCTCTAACCTGATGGCACACTGCCGTCATTCAGAGTGGGAGGGGATATTAGAACATGACTTCTAGGTCCACCCCAGCGTCTCTGATTCAGGGATTCTAAGAATGTGCTTATCTTTCAAGTCCCTTGGTCATACACAGTTGCTAGCCTAGGGACCCCAGATTAGGAACCCAGATTAGGAGATAGCCACACCTTCATGGAATCCACTGACAAAGCAGCCAGACAAAGGATGTATCCATATTTTTTCCACAGTAAAGTAGGACTCTTTGCTGTTCCCCAAACCTCCGTTTCTTAGCTTGAGGAAGAAACCACATTCTAGAAGCAGCGTTGTTGGGACTGTAACACAAGGGTCTCCTCCTAGCCTTCATTTCCTTCCCTGAGCTGAATGCTTATTGCTTTATCCATCACAAATAGAACGAGGAGATGTGAGCATCGTCTCCAGGGCACCCTGATGGCAGGAGACCGTCTCCGTGGACACGCGCTTTCTGTGCATCCCTGAGCTCCTTGTCTGGAGTTTAGTCCTCCCCCAGCACCCTTGCTTCTCTTGATCAGACTTGTCTGCCCTCCTGTCACCTCCTCTCAGTGCTTCTCCAAGACCAGCAGTGGCAAGAGCCACCTTCTGCTGCTGCTCTTCTGCTGACGCTGGTCCAGCTTGGAATGGGATGCGGTTTCAGCCACGAGCACATCTTAATAAGTGTTGTCCTGACAACGCTGTCAGTGAAGGGTGCTACAAGACATGTAGCTCTGGGAGCTCGAGCAGGGAAGGGAACTAGGAGTTTCTGAGCTCATCACCAGGAAGCCATATTTGCACAGGCTCTTAATGGGCTCTGTCTCTCTCTCTCTGTGTCCATCTACAGGCAAGGCCCCAGGCTGGTTTGTAGACTGGGTAGAGGTGGATGCTCCGTCTCTTGGGAAGTGCATGACCTTTCCCTGCGGCCGCTGGCTGGCAAAGAATGAAGACGACGGGAACATCGTGAGGGACCTCTTCCATGCAGAGCTTCAGACAAGGCTTTACACACCATGTAGGACCCCTCACGGAAAGGCTGGCCCTCCTGGGGGACCCCATAACCTGCTGTCCTCACTCAGCCCCAGATCCTCCCACATAGTTGACACGGGGCCAAATCCACCTTGGAGACTCTGTTCAGCTCTCTTATTTCTTCCTCAAATGTCCTGAGCTCTGGGGATGAGAGAGTACTGTGGGCCTAACCCTGGACCCCCACAAAAAGATAATATTGGATTTATTCCAAACCCTACACAATGCTTACTGATGACAATACTTAGTCTGGCCTCTCTTGGACTCAGTGACCTCATCTATAAAATAGAGACAGTGATGCAAGGTAGCTAATATCTAACCAGTGGTCATGAGGAGTAATGACCCGCCTTCCCCATCACAATCTTCTTTACATTCTACCAGGCCAGAGAAATTTCTGCTCCGGGATTTTCTGCTGGTGGGGGTCAGGGGAGAACTTGGGGGTAAATATTCCTTTCCCTGGACAAATCAGAGGGAAGGTGGGTAAGCGATTCCCTGTCATGAAAATACTCACACCTGATGTTCATGTGTGCGTAAGTCCGTGCTAGGTGCTAACACCCAAACTGAAATCAGAGGAACTGTGAAAATCTGTCTGGATCTGATGAAGTCTGAAACCCACACAGAACAGTCAATTTATTTTTCTAGATAAATAGTGAAAGCTACTAAAAATTTTTTTTTGTTTTCTTGAACAGCTCAGAGTCAAACAGTGTGGATGATCAGTCAAAGTTAAAACCAACAGGTCCTCTGTGTATTTTCTGGTCCAGAACCTGAACTGAAGTGACCTATCCTCTAGTCAAGGCTTGGAGCTACCTCTTGCCCCAGGAGCCACCCAAAGTGCAGGTCAGGCTAAGCCAACACTCAGCACTGACAGGAGGAGCGAGCGAGTGACTGGGCCCTGCCTGCAGGATCCCATGCCCCTTCCTGTACCTAAACAGGCCACATTTTATATCTCACCAGTTTGAGATTTTGCATAGTCTGACTGTATCTTTGGGAATGGTTCTAGGACCCTGGCAGGTAACAACAGATGCTCGGGTCTTTCATATGAAGTGGCAAACACCCTGGCATAGCCTACGGCAGGCGAATCTTAGCTGTGCATTTACTTTTTAAAAAGGGATGAGGGTGAGGTAAGAACTGCAAAGCCCTAAGAGGAAGCAAGGAGGAAGGGTCGGATCAAACCCACTTCTGGAGAGTCTCTGGGAGGAGGGGACCCACAGCCAAGGAGCTCTGGGACACCGGGGAGCCCCATTCCCAGGGACCGTAGAAAACAGCCTCCAGGTCTGGAAAAGTGTCCACGGACCACCCCACCCTGTGGCTCATGGGCAGGCAGAAGGAATTTCCTCCAGTTTATCCCAGAAGGAGACTTTGCAGCTCTGGAGTCAGACTAAGTTTAGACTCAGGTTCCACCGTGTGACCTAGGACAAGTCACTTCACCATCTGCAGCTGGTGGCTTTCTCCTCTGTTAACCAGCCACAGTCCCACTCTGTTGGCACCCTGTGGGTATAGTGCTGTCCGGGTATAGAACTGATTCTGGCATGTGACAAGTTCCCAGTGGGTGAGGCCGGCACCACCACAGGCATGGATATCTCCGTACTTCTTTGGGGAATCCTTTCTAGAACACTGGAGACAGTTCCTCATATGGAGAATGTTGGGACCCCTAAGATCAGGCAGCTCCCAAAATGGGTGGCCCCCTTTGAGACCCAAAAGCATAAAATAAAGTTCATTTGCTTGTGGTCTCCTTTGAGACTTTAGCTTCTTTCCTTTCTTCCTTCCTTCCTTCCTTCCTTCCTTCCTTCCTTCCTTCCTTCCTTCCTTCCTTCCTCCCATCCTTCCTTTATTCCTCTTCTTCCTTCTCTCCTTCTGTTCTTTGGTATTATGTGTGATATATTATGTATAGGTGTGATGTATGTACTTGATAGTGTAGGTGTGTGTACATATATGTGGCTGCATATAAGGTTAGACAATGTTGGGTGTCTCGATTGCTTTGTACCTCTTGTTTCTCACACAACCTGAAGCTCTCATTATTTTAGGCGTCCACCCATCTCTGTCTTAGCCCCCAGTGCTGGCGTTACAGACATGTGACATGGTGCTTAGCTTTTTCTGTGGGTTCTGGGGATCTGAAGTCAGATCCTCATCCTTGCTTACACCACACACACTTTACTAACTGAGCTCTCTCTTCACAGTCTCTGTTCTCTCTCTCTCTCTCTCTCTCTCTCTCTCTCTCTCTCTCTCCAGCAATCCATAATGAGTATATTTATTCATATGCATGCTAAACATGTCACAAAAGTTACCTCACTCTGTGTGGTGTGCAGTAGTCCTCTCTGTTCCGAATACTGCTCACTAAACTTTCATAGCCTGCTGGTGAATCTCACCCTGTAGTTGACACTGTTGTTTTAGATGCACAGCTTCAAACTGTAGTGTAAGGTGTGAATTAGGCCCACCCCACAGACAGTGCGAAGAGGAACTTCGGAATTTTTATTAGTCGTCCCTCAGAGAGCTCCTGGAAAGAAGATCCTCAGCCCAAACGGAGACACCTTGGTCACTTGTCACAGAGCAAATGCACTGGCAAGTTGCTTGCCAACAGCTCTGAGGTGCCAACTCTTGTTAAGGGTAGACAGTCCTGGCGCTACTGAATAAACCCTACAGAATCCTCTTCTTCATCTTCCTCCTTCTCCTCCTCTTCTTCCTCCTTCTCCTGATCATTCCCTTATAAAAAAAATAATCATCGATCAAGTCAGAACAGCTCAATGAGAGGCCAGGTGTGACGTGGACCCGGACCTTGCCAGTTTGGAGCAAACAACGGGCTGAGAGCGAGGTACAGGGTGAGACAACACTGTAGACTGCTCTCCTGATTGGCAGTTTGCCTCTGAAATCCAAAGCTCCCGGTTACAGAGCATGGCTAAGCCTCATAGAGGGTGTACTTTAATGGAAACAAAGGCTCTTAACTAACTTGTCCAGGCCACACTGATCGATCCTCAAGTTAAGTCCAAGATTTGGGCTTGAGCTTTTCAAATTCCATAACCTTCATATATCTTCAGTCTGCCATAGTAAATCCACTGTCTGCCACTGTCTGGAGGAGGATCCGGGGCTGTCTCCGGACATAAGAAGTTCCCCATAAAAGGCCACTGAGGTTATAATGACCTCACCTACGACATCTCCTGTTTTCTTCCTGCCCCCCCCCCCCCACCGGCCTTGCCCTCTGTCATCCCTCTCAGTTGTCCCTTATGAGATCACCCTCTACACCAGTGATGTCTTCGCTGCCGGAACAGATGCCAACATCTTCATAGTCATCTACGGCTGCGATGCTGTGTGCACCCGACAGAAGTTCCTGTGCACCAACAAGAGGGAACAGAAGCTGTTCTTCGAGAGGAAGTCGGCCTCCCGCTTCATTGTGGAGGTACCTGGTCCTTGCACTGCCACAGAGGGGCGGAATTGGAATAGCTCTTCAGCTAGATGGGCCACACATAGCTAATCCCCAGCCAGCCAGGAGGATGGTAGAGCTAGCCAGGCCTTTTAAGGACAAGTTGTCAGGATTAAAGGTGATGACCAGAACCGGGGGAAACAGGAATACCAACAGGATGGATATCTTCCTGCTTCTACCATGAGGTAGCCCAGCTTCTAGGCAGGTAGGAGCTGGGGTCTGGATGGTGCAAATCTCTCATAGGAGATTGTGAGGGGTTGTGTCTCCTGATTGGCTTTCAAGCTACAACTGCTATATGTCTCACATCTCCTGTCAGGTCTGGGCAAGGGTTCCGACATCTGATGTTTACTGGGGGTGTGGGTTCCAGCACCTTGGAATTCCCACGAGCTGTCCTCTTCTGTGAGATAGCTTGGGCAGGAGACACAGCAGAGGAGCCCAGACTCTGCCTGCGAGGAGCTTTGTTGTTTAGCTGGGGAGCCCAGTCCTTCACACAAGATAGGAAATCTAGTGCTTGTCACCATCACTGGCCCTATGGTTCAGAGGCCCTAACATATGGGATTTATCTATGCTCACTGCACCCTTGTAACAATTCTGCACTGTGCTGGCCCTGGGTAAAGAGGAACTGAGGCACAGTAAAGTTAGTTAGCTTTCCCCACACCACAAAACTAGCATGCAGGGGAGCCAGAATCAAACCTAGGGCAACTGGCTTTGGCATGTGTGTTCTTACACTCTGTGGTAGGCTCGAAGTGCATTGAGCTGGCCATTGGTGTTCAGAGAAGGAAAGGGTCCTGGTGGAGATGACTTAAAGCCATACATGGGAGCAGGCACTCTCAGCACAAGGAGGAGAGGCGCTCCTGGGAGGTGAACAGCATGCCCAATGGGCCAGGGGTAGCAACAGACATGACATGGAGCTCGAGAGCACAGGATGAGCATGGTGGAACTTAGGAAGAGGGTAGGGGTGAAGCCAGCCTGCAAGAGGAGCTAGGAACCTTGGAAGCCTCAATTCCCCATGTAATGAGGACCAGTAGTGACATGTCTTTGTATTTCAGTGGGAAACAAAATGTCTAGCTTGTTCTTACCCTTAGCCAGCTGCTGTTCTGAGAATTTAGCTCCTTCCCCAATCCCTCTGGGAGCAGGTAGCTTTGGCGGGAGGTCTGCCATGGAGAAACTCAGGGCTGATTCAGTCATCTACACAGTCTACATCTTTCTGCATGAGATGATATGGTGGGTGTATCCCAGAGAATGATGAAATTAGTGCCCAGGTTACACCTCAACAGGACTTCTGAGGACTTTCTTCAGTGAGGTTTCCATTGGTAGCAGGCAGCTATAATTTGCCAGTTAATTTGCAATTTGTTCTTTGTCAACTGTCTGGGTCTTCAGAGAGTGAGGGAGCTTGGACAAATGAAAGGGCTTTGCCTCCTAGCTTGTCTTTCCTGCCTGCATCTTCTACCTCTCTACTTTCCTCTGGTGAATCCTCAGTCTATCACTCATTCCACAGCTCACCTCCCTATCCTCACTCTGGATTACCTATTAGCAAACTGCTCCCCCTCTCTGTGGTCTACCCAGAGGGGTCAGCCGGAAGAAGAACATTGAAAGTTCAGACTCCTGAGTTCATCTGAAATGTCAGCCCTGTTGTAAACACTCAGTAAGGACCAAGCCATACTCCTCATGACAGTCCCAAGAGGGTGGCAGTAGCACAATCCCATATCACACATAAGCACCCAGATCAAGAAAGGTTTGAAACATACTAAGGTAGCACTACTCAGTGTCTTAGTTTGGATTTTACTGCTGTGAACAGAAACCATGACCAAGGCAACTCTTACAAGGAAGACATTTAATTGGGGCTGCCTTACAGGTTCAGAGGTTCAGTCGATTATCATTAAGGCGGGAATATGGCAGTGTCCAGTCATACATGGACCTGGAGGAGCTGAGAGTTCCACCTCTTGTTCTGAAGGCAGTTAGCAGAAGACTGGGTTCCAGGCAACTAGGATACGGGTGTTAAAACCCACATCCACATTGACATTCCTACTCCAACAAGACTACTCCTCCTAATAGTGCCACTCTCTGGGCTGAGCATTTACAAACTATCACATTCCACTCCCTTGCCCCCATAGGCTTGTTGAAACACATGAGTCTATGAGGGCCATGTCTACCCATAGCATAATAAAAAGTACATTTAGTCCCCATAGTCTACAGCAGTCTCAACAATGTTAAGAGTCCAAAGATCAAAGTCTTATCTGAGATTCATCCAATCACTTAACTGTAATCCCCAAAGCAAGACAGGAAACCAGCTGGGCAAACTCCAAACTCTGCATCTTCATGTCTGATGTCAAAGTGGTCTCTAGATCTCCAACTCCTTTTTAATCTTTGTTGACTGCAACAAACTTACTTCTCCTGGGCTGGTTCTACTCCCTGTTAGCAGCTTTCCTCAGCAGATATCATATGGCTCTGGCATCTCAAAAATCTTGGGTCTCCAAGGCAACTTCATTGTTACAGATTCTTGTTTCATTGTCTGAGATTCGCACGTTATCTTCTGGACTCCTCCAAAGGGTTGGTATCACTTCTCCAGATCAGCCCTCTGCAGCACTCTAAGCTTAGGTTGATCCACTCTACTGCTGCTGCTGTTCTTGATGATCATCCCATGGTACTGGCATCTCCAATACACTGGGGTCTTCCCCTGCAACTAGACTTCACCAATAGCCTTTCATGGGCTCTCTTCATGGTGCCAAGCCTCAAATCCTTTGCATGACCTCTTCAGTACTGGGCTATCAACTGCAACTGAAGCTACACCTTCACCAATGGCCTTCCATGGCCTCTCACAAAGCCAAGCCTCAGCTGCAGTTCATGACGCCTTCAAAACCAGTACCATCTGAGTGACCCTTACACATTACCAAGTACAGCAGCAGCATGAGGTACAACCTTAGCTATCTCTGGAACATAGCTTCTTTGTGCTCCAAGAAAACGTTTTTCAGAAGATTTCACCTCAGTGATGTTGGTCTCTTCTTAATCACAGCTAATTTCTTAGCTCCATCTAAACAGCATCAATTATCCCAGCAGTCCCTTCTATTCTGGACTCTAACGCAGAGCCACGTGGCCAAAGCTGCTGAGTTCTTCTGCTTCTGGTGGCCGGAACATGATCCCCCATTATTATCCTACCAGCTTCCTGTTTTTCAACTCCTTCACTGCCTAAGGTTGGCTGTCCTGAAACTTGCTCTGTAGATTGGCCTTGAACTCAGGGATCTGCAAGGCTTTGTCTCCTGGGATTATAGGTGTGTACCACCATTCCTGGACCTAAACTTAGCTGGGTGAGATCTTGCCCCAAAGTCACATTCCCTTAATCTGTTACCTCCTAGAGCGTAGGATTCAGCTCCATCTCACCTCCTGGTGCCCCTTTAATACTCGAACCAGGTATTTCATATTTTTCCTTTCTAAACTTGCTATGATTATTCAAAATGATCCTCATGAGACTTAACCAGAAAACAAAGTCTCTGGTGGACTTTTTTTGAGACTTTCTTTGTCAGTGCAATTGATATAAATCTCTTTACATTAGCCTCAGGTAGACTCTTCAGACAAGAGCAGAAAGCAGCCACATTCTTCAAAATACTACAAAACAGTATCTAGGCCATGGACTGAAACTCCTCTCCACTAAAGCCTCTTAGGCTGGGTCTGCACAGTTCAAATCACTGTCAGCAACAAAGTCTTCCATTTTCCTACTAGGATAGCCTATTAAACCCCATTTAAAGCATTCCACCGCTTTCCAAATCCAAAGTCCCAAAATTCACATTCTTCCAAACAAAAGCATGGTCAGGCCTATCACAGCAATATCCCAGTCCCTGGCACTAACTACTGTCCTAGTTTGAGTTTTACTGCTCTGAACAGAAACCATGACCAAGGCAACTTTTATAAGGAAGACATTCAATTGGGGCTGACGTACAGGTTCAGAGGTTCAGTCCATTATCAACAAGGAAGGAGCATGGCAGCATCCAGGCATACATGGACATGGAGGAGCTGAGAGTTCCACCTCTTGTTCTGAAGGCTGCTAGGATGAGGGCCTTAAAGCCCATGCCCACAGTGACACACCTACTCCAACAAGACTACACCTCCTAATAGTGCCAGTCCCCCACCCAATCATATACAAACCATCACACTCAGTGAGTTAGGGTCCCAGCAGTTCAGATCCAGAGCCTTCTTGAACAATGTCTTCACCCCTCCCAAAGGTGAGTGCCAGGATCTTTTCTGATGCCTATGTCTGCTGAGCCCATCTATGAGGGCCAGCACCCCTGACCAGCAGTCTTCTGAAGGCCTCTTTGCTGTCTATGATGCCGCAGACAAGATGATCCCTGATATAAGTAACTAACTGCTTGCAGTAGGACTGAATTTACAGAAGTGCTGTTGAAGCCACGTGTCCCAAACCTCAAAAGGGACAAGGAAGGAAATAGAAGCCTCTAGGTGGAAGATGCTCTGGGGACCCTTTATTGTCTGGCCACTTCAGATGGTGGGGTGATCAGCTGAGATGTAGATCACAGCCTTCATTTGGGGGCATCTGTGCTTCTTAGACAAGTAATCATAAGATCCATTAAAAGTCTCTACAGTCCTTACATCACCTGGAAGCACTGATCTTTGATTAATTACTCTTAGTCCTCTGGGCTTGCAAGGTCTCTAAGGACCACTGTGGCCGTGGATTCTGTTCTCTGCTTCAAAGAAGGTGACAGGTAGTGGAGCATCTAGGGAGGACAGCAAGGTCATGGCAGCTGCCACATCCTTGTCTATCTATGGAGTAGCAGTAAGGTGCTTGGCCAGGGACTTAGAGCTAAAGAATAGGTGATAAAGAGAGCTATGCTGGCTGGAGAGATGTCTCAGTGGTTAAGAGCACAACCACACGGTGGCCTACAACCATCTGTAATGGGATCTGATGGCCTCTTCTGGTGTGTCTGAAGAGAGCAATGGTGTACTCATATACATAAAATAAATACATCTTGAGAGAGACAGAGACAGAGACACAGAGAGAGAGAGAGAGAGAGAGAGAGAGAGAGAGAGAGAGAGCGCTATGCTGTGGTTTTTGGCCTAGTCACAATCTCAATGGGCTGCCTCAGCCCTGGTCCTGGTTTTGGCTGACTAAGACACCATTTTCTGTAATTTTGGGGGGAATAGAATCTGTAGGAGTAGAGAAAAATAATTATAGAAGTGGAGGGGCTTTTAAGAATTGGAAGATCCGAACGTCGTCTGACTAGCCAGACAGGAGCACAGGCTACACCAGATCCCCTCTTCTGAGACCCAACTCAGTCCTCAGAGATTGCGGTACTGTGGCATTGAGTAATGAAGGATGGGAAAGGTAATGGCTCTGGGAAGAGTCAGACACCCCTGAAAGACACGAGTGCCTGAATCAGGACCAAGTATGTGCAGATGAAGGAAGGAAGCATTGGCTTGTCATGCGCAGAGGAGGGCCTTGCTCAGGAGAGGTGGGTGGAGAACGAATAACACCCAGAAGTTCAGAGGGATCTGAGTATGGAAGCACAAGATGGCCGAAGCCTCGCTACTAACACGCGGTGCCTTCTTTCCTTTCTGAAGTTAGAAGACGTGGGTGAGATCATAGAAAAGATTCGGATTGGCCATGACAACACAGGCATAAACCCCGGGTGGCACTGCTCCCACGTGGACATCCGCAGACTCCTCCCTGAGAAAGACGTAAGTTGGAGACAGTCTTTCCCAGATTTGGTTCACAGCATACTGGCTTGCCGGCTACTTCAGTCTCTGGGGTGTGTTAACTAACTCAGGGCCAACGCAGAGTCTTCCAGTGATCCACGGAAGGGGTCTGGCTAGTGGATCTCAACCTGTGGGTCTCAATTCCTGTGGGGTGGGATGACCGTCTTACAGGGGTCACATACAGATATTGTGACCTGTCAATCAGATCTTTACATTATGAGTTGTAACAGCTGCAAGATTACAGTTATGAAGTAGCAACAGAAATAATTTCACCACAACATGAGAAACCGTATTTAAGGGTCACAACATTGGGAAGATTGAGAACCGCTGGTCAAGGCCATCTACTCTGGTCTATGTGTCTGCCTCAAAGCGACAGGACCAGTGAGTGTGCAGCATGTCCTTGCCCAGGGTCAACTCCAAGGAAAATTTAACCTGAACAACTTGGAAAACACTAGGAGAAATATTAGGAGACAGTGAACTGTCATTGACATGGATTTAAAAATGCAGAGACCCCTCTTCACCTACTGCCCCCCCCCCAAGCTTTCAGGATAGGATTCAGATATTGATTTTTATTTTATTTTATTTTATTTTATTTTATTTTATTTTATTTTTTGGTTTTTCAAGACAGGGTTTCTCTGTGTATCTCTGGCTGTCCTAAAACTCACTCTGTAGACCAGGCTGGCCTCAAACTCAGAAATCCACCTGCCTCTGCCTCCCAAGTGCTGGGATTAAAGGCATACACCACCACTGCCCAGTGGATATTGATTTTTAAATGTGACCCAGGAAGTGCAGCCTTCATAAAGCTAACTAACTCCTCCTCCTGTGGTTGTGTGAATCTCTAAGGCTACATCTTCTGAAATCAGGGTAGAAAGGGTCCCTGACTTCAAACTGCGAGGCAACGCCTTCTTTGTCTTTGGCTCCCATGAGCTTCATCACACTGGGGACTCACTGGTCTGAGCGGTCTCCCCCTACCCCCACCTTACAGACTAATTGTCCTCTTTCCTCCTCACCCCAGGGGACAGAAACCTTGACTTTCCCCTGTGATCGATGGCTTGCCACCTCTGAGGACGACAAGAAGACCATCCGAGAACTGGTCCCTTATGACATCTTTACTGAGAAGTACATGAAAGATGGATCCTTAAGACAGGTCTACAAGGAAGTGGAGGAGCCTCTGGACAGTAAGTGTGTGTGTTGGGGTGGGGCAGGGGAAGTGGCCTTTGCTGCACAGGAAGTCCCAGGACCACAGCGGAGCACTGGTTCCTGCTAGGTTGAGCCTCCTCACATAGGAGGACAGTCTATGCTATCACTGGGCAACTGAGGCTCACAGAAGTTACATAACTTGCCAAATTCACACACCTGGAAGATGGCAGGCCAGTCTTCAGATTCTGGCCTGTTTCCCTGCAACCTTTGTACTCAAATCTCTGGGTCTACTTCTATAGTGTGATGCATCCCAACAGGTCACACACTGCCTGGATTACCCTGCCCCTGGCTTTCTGCTGCGCAGCCCATTTAGTCTCTAGTTGGTGTGGTATGGCCCTCTCTGTTCTTACTGGACAGTCTAGGCTGGAGCACAGCACAGTGGGAGAGTGTTTGCCTAACATATGAGCACCCAGTTCACAACCCTGTCCTGTAAAGGATTTGCTTTTAAGAAGGAAAACAAGGTAGAATCTCCTGGCAAGGCCTACCTCTGGGGGCTAGGTCCAGGGTCTGGATTTGTCCGAGGATGCCGGGCATTGTTTCCTGCATCAGCTAGTCACTGTCCTCCACGGCTGTCATTTCTCTACAAGACTTGGATCATCCTGACCACCCACTTCTCCTGCTTCTTCCTTCCTTTAGTCTCAGTGACATCATCATACTCTGCTTATCCTCCTAGCTCCTTAAATAGTCTGCTTAATGTAAGTCCTCTCTGTGCCTGCTGGCATTAAAGTTTCGTTCCCCAGCCTTTTCTTCTCACTACACTGGGACACATGTGTGTATGTGCACACATGTGTTCTTTCTTTACTGCATGGATAACACTCCCAGCTACTCAGCTCTGAGTAAGCTTTTAACTCTTTGGTAATCAATGTTACCACCTATAAAAGATTCTACCACTGAAAATATACAAAAGTGCCCAACAGGGCAGTCTACACAGATCATAGAAGCTCCAAGACTTGGAAAACCAACCCAAACTTATGGTGCTATCGTTTTGGAAAAACTGGAGTAAAACCCAGGATTCCAGTAAAACTCTCAGTATTCTCTTATGAAGCTGGTGGGGACAGGACACAGATCTTTCTGCTCATGAGAAAAAAAAAAAAGGCAAGGGATGAACATGTTTTCCTCTTTATGTAAAACAGTGACAGCCCCTGCCTTCCTTTAACCTGAGTCATATCTCTCTCTCTCTCTCTCCCCACTTTCCTTTCTTCAAATTTTCTTTGCTATTCAGTCAGGGAAATGTATCTTTTTTTTTTTTCTGTTTGGACCACAGATGGACACCTCAGGCTGCAGTTTTCAACACCACTCTCGGGATGTTCTGTATAAACTGTACTCCACAGAACCCACTCTGAGGTTTCTAAGGAAACACCTCTTCCCCGACAAGCTGTGGCCAGGGTGGAACGGGAGAGAGGAGGATCCAGAAATAGCTGGATCCTGCATCCCCGCCTTGCTCAGCACCAAGAAGCTGAATCGGTTTTCTTAATTACCAAAGGACCAGAGAAAGCAGCAGGAGGTGGAGTGGGGGTGTTAGAAGATCATTCATCTCAGTCTGGGACAAGGGCGCCTAGAAGAGGCGTTTCTGACAGGTCCACCCACCTGTGATAATTTCACATGTGGAACAGGCTCCAATCCTGCCAGGAGTTTTGGGGGTGGCAGGGAGAGGGCAGTCATCAACTGTTGTGTCTAAACTGTGACAAGATTGCTAATGTTACCCCACGTTGGTGTTGGCCTGACAGACTTGGGTAATGCTGCCTCTTTTAAGCAACAATTTCATTATCAATTACTGAGGTCCTGGCTGCTTCTGTGCCAAGCAGGATGGACTGACCCCCAAATCTTGTCTGTATCAGGGGACACACATCTAACCATCAAGTCTCATGAAACAACAAGGAGCTTGGGAAAATGAGGGAGAATGAGCTATGAAGTCAGGGAGGGGAAGGGTGGGTTTAGAGAAGGTAAAGGATGCAGAAGGGATCAAGTTCCACTTAGATGTGTGAGTTTGTGATCCTGGGCCCTAGTCCCAGTGGAGGTAGCCAGTAAGTGACAGGAGTGGAAGCACAGGGACATGGGTTGAAGATATAGACTCAGGAGGTCAAGGAAGACAAAGGCAGGTTGTACAAAATGAGAACAGAAGGGTCAAGGTGGTGCTAACGGGCTTAGCAGCCATAGGCTGTGTAGAAGGTGAGGGACCCAAGAAAGCCAGAAAGAAGCATGATGCTGTGTAATACAGTGGAAAAGAAGACTTATCAGGAACCATGGGGGTGCAGGCTACCCACAGCACACTGATTTGTTACACTGAGTTAGCCGTGGCCTTGGGCCACTTACAGGGCTTGGGGGCAAAGCCCTTCTCAGTCACTGTAGACAACGGAACCACCTCCTAAGTCTTGTCAGTCTCCGGGGTTCACAGGAATGGCCCTTAGTCCAGGATAGGCACCATGCCACCCCAGCTCCCTGCCATGCAGTGCTCTTGCGTTCTGTGTCCATGCCAACACTTGGGCATTTCTCTGGGTGGCGAAGAACCGCACTCGGGAACCTTCCGCCCTCCCATTTCCCATGCACCCTCCTAAAAGCTTCCTTCCCATCCTGTTTGCTTGGATTTCCCATGGCAAAGGGGTACAGGGGGCAGAGCCTAGCATCCGTAGACACACATAGAGGACTTGCTTGGAAGCTGGGGAGACGGCTGTCACATTCTTCCTTGCTGAGTCACAGCAGCAGAGCACAGCCCAGACCACACTCATTTCCATACCCCCAGGATCTTCCTATACTAGTCACCCTGATACTTGGGCCCCGTCCCAGGCACCATGGGAACAAAGGAGAAGTTCTCAGTTTCTGTGGTTAGGAGGAAAAGCTTCCCTGGGAATAATGGGGCAATGTGAGTGGTACCAGTGGGCTGAAGAACAAATCAAAAGAAGGAAGGATGATTATCATCACTAAGGCTCAACGGCTGTAGTGAAGACATACTTAGAGCAATCTCCTTGGACTAACTTGAATGGGTGAATGGGTTAGGGGGCACTCCAAAAGCCTCCATCTTTTGGTTCTCTGAGAGCCTCCTAAGTCCAGATCTGATGGGTGACATCTGACTGAAGCCCACACACAGGGTGCAGCTGACCATGCATAGCCAAGCAGCAGAAGGAAAATATAGCAGCTTCAGGGCATGGAGTAGACAGACCTTTGTATGCTAACCAACCCTGTTCCCTCAAGCTAATGAGCTTCTACCCTTCTCTTCTGTCTGTCTGTCTGTCTGTCTGTCCAACTTGATGGGCAGTTGTGCTGTACTCGGTGCAGATCTTCACAGGGAATGTTCCTGGGGCAGGGACAGATGCCAAGGTCTATATCACCATCTACGGAGACCTCGGGGACACGGGGGAGCGGTACCTTGGCAAATCAGAGAACCGCACCAACAAGTTTGAGAAAGGAACGGTAGGAGAGACGCACTGAACGCCATCTCTTTTGGAATTCTCTGGGGTGAGGCACATCCTCCTGTGGGCTTTTGACATTGCTTTTCCTATGTAAGCACAGACTGTCTCCTCCTCCAGCCAAGTGGAAGTTGGGCCAGAGCTCTAGATTGTGGGAATGATCTTTCCAGAAAGCCAGCTCAGTGAGGGTGGTTTGTTCATGAGATTGTGGAGGCCACAAAGTCGCAGGGGCTAGCCCGAAAAAGACTAGACTGGGGGCCTGGAAGCCTGGCTCTGCCTCCAGTTCCTCATCTGATTCAACTTTGCTGACTTTGGTTTCCCTGTCGCAAGGATGAGGAAGCAAATATAAATTGGCTGAGTGTGTTGTGCAGAGCTGAGGCCCTCAAGAACAATATTAATAATACCGGGGAGCACTCACCAGGTAGACTCACCTTGACCTGGCCTGTCTATTGAGGGCCAAGCATGCTCTCTACCAAGGTTCTATGACTATAAAAAAGGCTCGAAAGGCCTGAGGCCAGTCAGCACGTGCAGCACTTCCAGCTCTGATAGACTTTGGTTTACAAGAAGGACAAAGTCCAGCCAAGACTTTCCACTCTGAACGGCTCTCCCTGCACAGCTCCTGCCTCCCCTGTGTGCTGCCCCACCCTTCAGTCCATCCCCAGTCCCTTTCCTTCCTCTCCATGTTCCTAAGTCTGCCTGAAACTCCACGGGCCAGGGGATCTCCGAAGAGAAGAGCGGTGGCATTGATCCAGCTGGTGTGTGTGTGTGTGTGTGTGTGTGTGTGTGTGTGTGTGTGTGTGTGCATCCATGCATGTCCCAAGAGCCTAACTCAGCCAGACAGGCCTTTTTATACTGAACCACCTGCTGGTGAGGAAGGAATTAGCTGTGGGACAAGCAGCAGGTGTCCTGTAAGTGGATCTGTAATGTCTGGTGACCCCATGTGCCAGGCTCAAAGAAGGAGCCCCAACCTGACTGCTGGGTCCTCAGAAGGCATGTCTCAGATTACTAATCATCTGGATAGAGTCCATCAGTCTTTAACTTCACTTCCCTGCTTCTGGATCAAGTAGAGGAAATATAAGACATAAACCCTAAGAGGAAATATAAACCAGCATACCAGGGAAGATAATTTACAAGTCTCTATCTCTATCTCTCTGTCTTTCTCTGTGTCTCTGTCTCTGTCTGTCTCTCTGTCTCTCTGTCTCTCTCTCTCTCACACACACAAACACACACACACACACACACACACACACACACAGCAGAAGAGATGAAGTTGTTCACTGCCCAGGAATAGTGCTTAGAAGAGGACTTATCTTGCTCTTTTCATTTTGGAAAAGTAGATCAAAATGGATTCCTGTGATGTCCCTGGCTCTAGACCAGGGATGTGTTATGTTAAGTACCCAGATACTGGGCTCAGATCGCCTGAATTAGACACTGGTTCTAATACTAATTGGTTATATAATCTTGGGCAATTTACTTAATATCTCTGTGTCTTATAAAATAGTTTCAAGTGACTGTGAAAGCCAGCTGAATTAAACCTCGAGATACCCAACTGTGCCTACTTTGCTAGCCATGTTGAGGCTTAGGAGAGCTCCCTTGCCCCCACCTGCCATGGATGCCTGCTATTGACATCTGGACAATGCACTGGCATAATAATAGTGTGCCTCGAGTGGCTGATGGTTAAACGTTTGTCCATGCCAGAGCCTGGCAAATAATAGGTGCTCAACAAATACAGAGAATAAATGATTGAATATATAAATAAAATGATACAATCTATTCTCTAAGTTCAGAACACACACAGATACACACACACACACACACACACACACACACACATCCCGCTATAAGACGTCTGCCCTATCATGTTTTCTTTGTTTCTTCTAGTTTTGTTGTTTAGAGTTTTTGCTGGTTCATTTGATTTTTGTTTTGTTCTGTTGGGGCCTTTTGAGATAGGGCCTTACTCTCTTGCCCGGGTTGACCCAGAACTCCCTATGTGACTTGAGCTGACCTGGAACTCGTGACAGTTCTCCTGCCTCTACTACCCCAGTTGTGGAACCACAGGCATGGGCCACCATGCTCAGCCTCTGGTTTTGTTGCCCCACAAGAGCTGAAGCCGCATCAGGCCTAGTCACTAACTGTGAATTCCTGAGGCCTAGTCTCACTAACTGAATTCCTGAGGCCTAGTCTCACTAATTGAATTCCTGAGGCCTAGTCACTAACTGAATTCCTGAGGTCTAGTCACTAACTGAATTCCTGAGGTCTAGTCACTAACTGTGAATTCTTTTTTGTTGTTGTTGTTTTGTTTTGTTTTGTTTTGTTTTGTTTTGTTTTGTTTTGTTTTTGAGACAGGGTTTCTCTGTGTAGTCCTGGCTGTCCTGGAACTTACTCTGTAGACCAGGCTGGCCTCAAACTCAGAAATCCGCCTGCCTTTGCCTCCCAAGTGCTGGGATTAAAGGTGTATGCCACCACCGCCCGGCCCCTAACTGTGAATTCTTGAGCTCTAGTCACCAACTGTGAATTCCTGAGCCAGTTGCTGAGGATTCTGAAGCTTCCATTTCTTTAGCCACCTGCTCTGGGGGTCAGGAGTCATTCTTGATGCCATCTTTCTTACCACCAACCTCTCCCTGACTACATCCAATTGGTTGCCTAGTCTGAAAGAGTCTCCCCATAAGAATCCTCCATCACTGTCAGTCCTTCCTCATCTGCCTGTGTATAGAACCAAACCAGCCCACCCAGTGCTAACAGAACACTACCTTATCTCGATCCCTGCTCCCCAGGGGCACACAGGTCATGGACATCACCTACATCTGCCATGGTCATTGGCAGACTTTCAGGACCCGCCCTACACAACCTGCCTGCCACAACCCCAGCAGGCCACTGAGCACTTTTAAAGGATAGCCACACCCTCTTCAGCTTTCCAGGTGTTTTCTCAATACTTGTGTTCATGCGCCACAGAAGCACCACACAGTGCTGCTGTGATGGAGTTTTTCCCTTTTACCCAAAAGCCACAGAAGTGGCTAACATTTCTCATCTGGCCTTTGGTATTCAGTGGGATGCAGGGGAAATCTTCCTACACCAAGATACTTAAATGGAGATGGGGCTGGCTCATCTCTGTAACAGAGAATGTTGTCCCCAAATCACTCTGCTATCCCCAAAGGGGCCAGGCCCCAGATGGCTTCTGATTTCCCTCTGTGAGAGCTAGCAAGCTGCAAACAAGAGTGCACGCTAAGATCCTCCTTTACACAGAGGCAGCCTAGCCGGGCAGTGGTGGCGCATGCCTTTAATCCCAGCACTTGGGAGACAGAGGCAGGTGGATTTCTGAGTTTGAGGCCAGGCTGGTCTACAGAGTGAGTTCCAGGACAGTCAGGGCTAAACAAAAAACCCTGTCTCAAAAAACGTGTAGCCCTCGAGCAGGCTACACGAGGCTAGCGAGGAAGCGAGTCTTGAACTTGGACACTAAACACTGGTCTTTGGGATTCAGTCCTAGAAGGGATCTCCAGCTGGGAATATGTCCATTCAAACTAGGAATGTAGGAAACAGGGCTCAAGGGCTTAAAATGAGGTCCCCGCCAAGCTGTCGTATTTGGACCTCCAGGCCGACACCTTCATCATCGAGGCCGCTGACCTGGGTGTCATCTACAAAATCAAGCTCCGTCATGACAACACCAAATGGTGTGCCGACTGGTATGTGGAGAAGGTGGAGATCTGGAATGACACCAACGAGGACGAGTTCCTATTCCTGTGCGGGCGCTGGCTGTCCCTGAAGAAGGAGGATGGGCGGCTGGAGAGGCTCTTCTACGAGAAGGTACCACAAGGGGATACTGGGCCCTCCATGCAGCCGTAGTCTGTAGGTATCTTTATACTCAGGGGAGATCCGTGGGGCAGAAGATGCCCGCACTGCAATGAGCCCCAGCTGTGCTTTTCCTTACAGGAGTACACTGGAGACCGCAGTAGCAACTGCAGCAGCCCGGCTGACTTCTGGGAGATCGCCCTGAGTTCCAAGATGGCAGACGTGGACATCGACACAGTGACAGGACCCATGGTTGACTATGTTCAGGATGGCCCTGGTGAGCAGATTAGAAAGTGAACAGGCACAGGAAAGCGGCTTTAAGCTGTTCTTAGCCAGGCTGTTGCTGTAGCCCCACTGCTGCTGGTAAAGCGGGCCTAAAGCTTCATACTTTGTGGTGTTTACACACACAACAGCCCTGTGACCAGGCAGAGAGAAGTCCCCTACAGATGAAGCAATGGATCCAGTTGTAGCAATGATCTCCTTAATCCACCAGAAGGATATTATCCTAATCTCTGCCCTCATCCTGACTCTCAGACCGTGAGTTCTGGCCATGGGACTGGGGACAACCCAGCAGAAAGCAGATCTAACAGTGGGACTCTCTCGTGCATCTCGTACCCAAAGTCTAACGTAGTATATTCCTCAGTGCAGGAGAGAGACCCCTAGCTGTTCAATTGGGGACTTAAAATCTATTTGTGGTTTTGACACTAAAGCCAGCTTTGGATACGTCAGTCCCATGGCCTTTGTGTTTGCTTTCTGCATGAAGCAGTGTCCTTGAGAAATCCATTTTACCAATTATATCTCTGAGATAAGGCAGTTCTATGTTAATTTTTTGGCATGTAAAAGTTCTATCTTCTTAGATTTAAGAGCGTGACCAGTGCGATGTCACCCTCCGGGACAGCACGACATAGGTCTATGAGGTCACAGAGATAGATGCTCTGTCCACACGCTAACCTTCTCAGTATGTGAAAAATGACAGGACCCACAAAGTGTCCTTAACTAAGGCCTGTGATCGCCTGTGGGGCGGCCAGGGGAGTTAAACAGCTGCCAGCACAGAGTGCCCTGCCGGTGACGCCAGCCAGGAGAGGCTGCTCTGGATCACTCTCAGAGAGATACAGATGGCATAACCTAGGCCTTCTGCAGCAGGGCACTGACTCCTGTCAGCTGGGATGACAAGCCAGGAGAAGGGTTCTTGATTTATTCATTTCTAACTGCAAATGACAGCGACCTGGAGACCGTGGTCTAAACAACTTCAGCATTTTTCTAGTGCATAAAAAATTCAAAGGCCAAGATCGAATTCAACAGCTCTAGGCGGCCTGGCAAGCTGCTCCCTCTAGAAACCCTATAAAAAGCCGCTACCCTAAAGGCCACCAAGGTCACAAGAGCTGAAACACCGGCCACACATCCACATCCCAAGCAGAATGAATGAATAGGGCACTCCTTCCAGGAGAGTCAGACCCTTAAAACAATTACCCTCCAAATCCCACCCAGCAATCACTGGCTTACCTATCAGGGCCACCCCTAATAGGAAGGAAAATGAATTCTTAGTGAGCATCTAGAGTCTAAGCTATGTGGCCTGACCAAGTTTTTTTACTGAACAAATGAATCTAGTTTGGCTTACAGATGGATGCCCCTAGGATTTCCCTCCACTGAATTACAGCTACAATACACTTTGACCTGAGTTTCTGTTTTCTGCCAGACCTTCCTTCTCAACAGTTGTTAGAAATGTGGGAATGGAAGCCCCAGACCTGGTGAGATGTTGTGCTATTCTTCCTTGCCCAGGAGAGAAAAATTCAAGGAAGATAACTGGCCAAGGAGGTTTTCAGAAGCCTGACACTCTAAGAGACACAAGGACACTCTCTTTAGTCTTCCAATTGGATGCTATGAACTAAATCATCCCTGTAGAGCAGACAGGCACCACTGTGAGCTTGTAGAAGGCTTTTTGGTGCTTGGTCTCTGAGGAAGCAAGGAAGGGACAGACCCTCCAGGGCCTTTCCAAGGTCATTACAAGTTCCCAACCCAGCATCTTTGCCTAGCTGGCCAGTTGTAAAGTCAAACTCCACAATCTCTTGCAGTGATTCCTTACTATGTGTCAGTGACCACCGGGAAACACAAGGACGCAGCCACTGACAGCCGCGCCTTTGTCGTGCTCATTGGGGAAGACGATGAGCAGACCAACCGCATCTGGCTGGACTATCCGCAGGGGAAGCGAGGCTTCAGCTGTGGCTCTGTGGAGGAGTTCTACGTTGGTGGCTTGGATGTGGGCCTCATCAAGAAAATAGAGGTGCTGGCCCTGGGGGGTCCCCATGATGTTGACTCTCCCTGGGGAGTGAAAACAAACTGGTCAACATGTAGGAGTGGGAAACTGTGGACAGACAGAGCAATAACCTGGAGCCCTTCTGAATTAGAGGCAGATCTCCAGCCTCCACCATCAGTGGGTCAGGTTACCTCAGGTTTCCCACTTCTGCCCATTCAGTAGAGATAGATACCCTGTGTACTCATTTTCTCGTTGTTGTGTGACAAGTTACCATCAAATTAGTAACTGAAAGCAATTCAGGTACATCTGCTGCCCTGGGTCAGGAGTCTGGCTGGGACTTCTCAAGGTGTGACTAGGCCTCTGTTCCTCTCCAAGACTGCTAGCTGTTGGCCAGACCAAGTCTCTTGTGGTTGTAGGAGTGAGGCCTTCAGTTCCTGTCAGTTCTATGACACTTACCATGTCCTTCAATCAGGCCAGTAGGAGACAGGGTCTCTCGCTTTGAATGTCTCTGACTTCTTCCATCCCCAACACCCACAGTCTCTTTTAAAGAGCTCATGTGAGGAGGTCAGAATCACCAAAATCATCTCCCCTCTGTGGAAGGTCCTCTGGCCATCGAGCATCCAGCATATTGGGAGGAAAGGTTGGGGCTGAGAGCACACGGCAGAGAGAGGACACTAAGCAGGGAAGGTTTTTCTCTCAGCTCAGCCAAGATCCTCACAGGGATGGTGTGCCTCACAGCTGGGCCATGATGGAGCCTCCCCTGAGAGCTGCTGGCTGGTGGAGGAGCTGTGCCTGGCGGTGCCTACCCAGGGTACCAAGTACACATTACGCTGCAACTGTTGGCTTGCCAAGGACCGAGGCGATGGTGTCACCTCCCGCGTCTTTGACCTCCTGGATGCCATGGTTGTGAACATTGGGAAGAAGGTATGTGTGTGCGGCCTGAACGTGGAAGACACAGGGAAGATGAGGGTGAAGGGGATAGGAGAGTCATCACTAGATACTGACGGAAACTAGCCTGGAAAGATAGTTAGACTTACTTATCTCAAGCCAGAAGACTGTTCTCTTTTGGTCTGCTGCTGTGTGACATTGGGGAAGTCTCCTGGTTCTTCTGGGCTGGGTTCTTCTGGGTCTTTTCCTATACCATGTGCAAATAACATTTCCCTTTATTTTGTGTTCTGTGCTCAGTCTTGGCCAAAAGTAATGAGATCACTCACTGTCCCTGAAGAGCTTTGGGTGGTACCAGCTCTGTCCAGATGTGTGCCATAATTGCTCTGCCCAGATGTAGAGCATCATTGTTCTGCACAGATGTGCAACATCATTGCTCTGTCCAGATGTGTGCCATCATTGCTTTGCCCAGATGTGTGCCATCATTGCTTTACCCACATGTGTGCCATCATTGCTCTGCCCAGATGTAGAGCATCATTGTTCTGCACAGATGTACACCATCATTGCTCTGTCCAGATGTGTGCCATCATTGCTTTACCCACATGTGTGCCATCATTGCTCTGCCCAGATGTAGAACATCATTGTTCTGCACAGATATGCACCATCATTGCTCTGTCCAGATGTGTGCCATCATTGCTCTGCCCAGATGTAGAACATCATTGTTCTGCACAGATGTGCACCATCATTGCTCTGTCCAGATGTGTGCCATCATTGCTTTGCCCAGATGTGTGCCATCATTGCTCTGCCCAGATGTAGAGCATCATTGTTCTGCACAGATGTGCACCATCATTGCTCTATCCAGATGTGCATGCTCTCTGCACCCACAGCATAGCAACAGGGCAAAGGACTCCAGAGACTGAGGGCCTCTGTATAGCAGTGCTGGACACGTGAGACCCTTTGTATCTAGAAAAACCAAGAAGGCAGGTGCTTTGCCTAATGTCTAATGGGTCACAGGAACTGAGATATATTGTATGATCTCAAAGGTCAGTTCAGTGTTAGGCAGGAGGCAAGAGGCAGCTTGTCCAAAGACAAGCATCTAGTTGGTGATCCAGAGGCCTCCTGGTCACCTGACCCTGTACTTCTTTTTCTCTTTCATGATCTGTGGAGCCAACAGCAGCCCAGCTCGGTTTAGTCAGGACACCTAGCAAGGTCAGGGCCAAGCAGTAGTGCCTGTCCTGTGATGGGAGCTGCGGTAGGGGTTGTACTCTGCACTGTAAGATCTTCCATGGGAAATTGTGAATGTGCCTGCCCCTCCCCAGCAGGGAAGTTGGGGGTGGGACATTCTGCAGCACAGACTTCTCCCTCTGTGGCCAGTGGATGATGAATAGTGTGGGTGAACCTGCTGCTTGTCCTGGGCTTCTGCCCTGACCCACTTCCCAGCCGCAGTGTGTCTTTGAGCAACTCCCTGATGTACACCACACCCTGTGCAGCTGCAGCTCCTCCTAGCTCAGTCTGAGAAAATGCAGGCCCACATTGGGCTATTCGAGGAGCAAAGAGCACAGGCTAGCCACTGTACAAAGTGCAGGGCCCTTCAGACTGGGGTCTCCCCAGGATATCAACTAGAGTGACAGAAACCCTGCTTCCCTCCCTCATTTGGAAACACGCCAGTTATGTAAAAGGACATGTGTCTATATAGAGAGGAACAAGGACAGGGAGAACATGAGGGCTAACAGGGCCTGGCCTCAGAAGCTGATGGTCTCTCCAGGTCATCAGCAACCTCAATGTGACCTTTCTATTTTTTGTGCCTGTATGAATAAGAGCAAGAAAGGGACAGGTTTCTGCCTGTTGCCAGCAATCCCCCCAGTCCTACCTGGCCATTGTCCACAGTGAAGGCCTGTGCTCCACTGTGAGCCTTGCTCTCGAGCATTACTCCTAACCCTGTCCTGCCCAGAAGAAGAATCCAGGAACTACAAAAAAGCTCCTGTCAGGAGCAGTGACCAGGGCATGACCACAATCACAACTAACATACACGGTTCATGGTCTGAAACTTCCTGACGACCGTGAGGACTGGGCAGTTGCTCAGGTGAGACAGAATGTGGCAGGTTTGCCATTTCTCCACATCACCCCAGTTCTCAGAGCTACTACTTGGTCTGTGGGTATCTGTTAACAAGGGATGAAGAAACACCCAGACACCAGGAGGCTGCACATAGGTGACCCCTCCACACAAGGCCATCTCTTAAGAGCCTCCACAGGGCCTCAACTCAGATACTCAGGGAGAGGAAGTCCCGCCCTCCCTCCACAGCCTGCGGATAAAGGGAATCTGGTCCTTTCCAAACACAATCCAAATCTAAAGCAGAAACTGGATGACCAGGTAATTAATTGCCCACTTTATACGTGGCTTGGGGCAGAACTCTCAGCCCCCTCCCCGCCATGGCATTTCTTGCTCATGTCAGGGGTGAGCTGTCTGTGGCAGGAAGCTGGGAACACTCAGAGCCCACGCAGAATCCTCACATGTCTGGCCTCACCACGCACATAGTGCCATACAATATACTTGGCACCATACCACACAAATAGTGCCATACTATATACTTGCATGGCTATCACACACATGGTACCGTACCATACGCTTGTGTAGCTCTACCATACACATGGAAGGCCCAGCGCCAGGAGCAATGGTCTATGAGTCACCTGGGTATCTCATGAGTCTACATGTAGTATCTCCACATCTCTCCATAGAGGAAGCAAGGATAGGGCAGGGCCATTGGTCCCCGGTGAAAAGCTACCAGAAGGCAGACCTGGATTCAGATGGAGCTCTAGATGCTCCTGAGTCACTGTCCCACCTTCACATGGCCACAGGTGATGGCCTCCCATCACATGCAATGTCTCTGTCAAAGCCCCACCAGCAGCGTGACTGTAGCGGACATGTGCACCTCCTCGGACATGCGCACCTCCTCAGACATGCGCACCTCCTCAGACATGCGCACCTCCTCAGACATGTGCAGTGAGCTGTGCCAGATTCAGCTCAGAGCTTCAGAACCTGGAGAGCACATCTCTTCTCCCTAGGGACACTGAGATGCGTTGGGTGGTTTAGTGGGTGGGGCTGGGGTCAGGAAATCACCCCTCTCACGACAGGTGCTTTATGAAATGACGGTGTGGACTGGTGATGTGGTCGGTGGAGGCACTGACTCCAATATCTTCATGACCCTCTACGGCATCAACGGGAGCACGGAAGAGGTACAGCTGGACAAGAAGAAGGCCAGGTACCCCAAGGGAGCCTGACCCCATACCCTGCTCACACCCAGTCCATCCAACTCTGTTCTCAGCCAGATTGGCTCTGTTCCCCCGCTGTACCCCATATGGGCCTCCTAGCTGCCTTCCATTTATTACTCTTTTCTAACTTTTCTTGTTCAAGAGCAAGAGTAGATCTCCCTCCTCTAGGAATCCTTCCTTAAGTACCAATGCCCATAGCAATTTTTTTCTCCTCTAGAAAGAATTACCAGCTGGATGTGGTGGGGTATGCCTTTAACCTCAGTACTCTGGAGGCAGAGGCAGGCAGATCTCTGAGTTCAAGGCCAGCCTGGTCCACAGAGCAAGTTCCAGGACAGCCAGGTCTATATAGAGAAACTCTGTCTCAGAAAACAAAAACTATTTATTTTTGTGTATGAACACATTATCTGCATGCACTTGGGTGCCTAAGTGCCCAAGGAGGCCAAAAGCAGGTGTTGGACGCCCTAAGACTGGAGTTACAGATAGATATGAACAGCTGTGTAGATCCTGTGAGTGGAGCCTGGTATCCTGGAAAAGTAGCCAGCACTCTTAACCTCTGCACCATCTCTCCAAGACGATTCTTTTATTCTTTTCTTCACTTCTTCACAGCATGGGGGCTGTGCAAGGAGACACTCATCCCAAGTAAGGCCAAGTGTCCAAGATGGAGGCCAGCACACACATGCATATGCACATACATGTATAGAGGCATTATGGGGTGCTTGAAAGAGGCCCTTATTGTCAGATGCTGTATACTCCACAGTCTGGAGCACAGTCATTCTCTCTCTAATCTAAGCTCCCCACCTCTTGAGAACGCTAATGGCCTTGAAATGCACACCTATAGGTTGTCAAGGTAGAGGTGTCCTGTGAACTAACACTGTCTCCAAGACGGGGAAGCCCTCACTCTTACCATGTGGCACTTACAGTCTCGTGCACACAGATGTGGTCTGTTTTTTAAAAATGTCTTGTACCCAGAGAACCATAATAATTGTCACGTAGAGTTGCCTCTTTGAGACCACCTGTGCCACTCCAGGGCCCATCAGCAGTGTTATAGAATGGGTCAGCAGCCGGGCAACCAGTCAGGACTGAAGGTGGCATTGTGCAGGTGGCCCTGTAGAACATCTCTGAGATGATGCAGCCATTGCATAGGAAAATGAAAGACACAAGAGCAACATTGCCTTCCATTCGCTCCCACTTTACAACTGTCGGGAATAGGAACCAATCCAGAGCCACTGTGCTCAGTTGTACATTTGCATGCAGTGAAATGAGGTCAATCTGTCTTCTACTGTTGGTTGGCATAGAACCTGCCCCGCCCTTGACACTCATAGAGTGCCACTAAAGCTTCTCTTTTTATCTCCAAAGTTTGTTTCACATCTATGGTCTCCAGGATAGCTTTGTGAAACTACAGAGTGGATATCATTCTCCCTAGATTTCAAGTGAGGACTCCCAGTCCCAGAAAGAAAGGTAGAGAGCCAGAAAATGGGACTAGAACCCAGGATAGTAGCTCTTGGTTCGGGGCTATGTCTATCAGTCAAGCCTGCTTAATCCAGTCTTTCAGGATCCCACCTAGAGAGCAAAGGATGGGCATCTGGGGAACTGCCATTGCCAAGCCGTGAAGCGCCTGGTCCATGGCCAGGGCTGGCTTACCAGCTTCCCTTCTTCATGCCCCTCCCAGGTTTGAGCGGGAACAAAATGACACCTTCATCATGGAGATACTGGACATCGCTCCCTTTACCAAGATGCGAATCCGCATTGATGGGATGGGTAGCCGGCCAGAGTGGTTCCTGGAGAGGGTAACGAGGCTGGTGGCCTTCCTCTGTCCCTGCCCACCTCTCCTTCATGCTATTGGGTTATAAGTGACCTTGTAATGCAGCTGTCCTGACCATGGACTTTGGTGTGACTTAATCGGGGAATGAAACTTTGCTTGTGTCTAGTAAGAGCTGACTCGCTGCCAGAGAACACAACACAGTGGGAAGAGCCTGGGATGGGGAAGGTTTGGGATGGCATCATCTGGGACAAGAGATGTAGAGGTATTCGTAGAGAAACAGGCTTAAGGCAATGAGAGCTGGGTGGGTGTGGGTGGTGGTCTTCCCATGCCCCTTAATTACACTGCTAGGTTGCTGTTCCTCCCTGCCTTCTCTCTGGAGGAGCCAGAGTCCCCCCAGGAAGCCAGGCTGTGGCTCATCCCTGGGCTCTCAGGCAAGCTGAGGGCATCTGAGCAGGGGATGGTGAGAAACATACAACAGCAGAATCATGAGGTCTCATTGTTTGGCTTCTGCCTCCCCCTATGAGCACACAGCATACAGAACACACCAGCTACCACTCGCAGCCAGAGGCTCAGCCTCTCCCAAGGAAAGGAGGTGTCTGTGTTCCTCAATACCATTTGCCTATCTCCCTGACCTTGCAGGACCCTGACCCTAGGGACCAGAGGGTAGCCATTGTCACCATGATGGAGCAGAGGGCTCCCAGTGCACATCTCAGCTTGCTATGTTTTCATGACAACCAATGACACAGCTAACAATCCCACGGGCATGCCCCAACGGCTGGCTCTGGTGTCAGGTGGCCCCTTGTACAATATGAGGCAGATTCCTGCAGCTGTGTCACAAAACTCCAGAATTTGGGGGGCGGGGACAGAAGAACAGGAATGAAGGTGTCTGCAGGCCATGTGCCTCTGAAGACAGCATAGGATCTGACCTTGGCTGTCCCCAAGCTCCATCAGCTGTCACACAGGACTTTCCCCACATGCACATGTCCCTGTATGTAAATTTCCTCATCTCACTCTGCTTAGGGCCACCTGTGACCTCGTCTAGTTTAAATAAGGTCATACGCCAAGACTTTGATGATGGGAACTGTAATATATACACTCAGAGTTGGCAGAACATGGCGTAATTTATAATACAAGTCCCGCAAGCTTGTCTGAAATAGTCTTCCCATCCCTCATCTACGCATGGCCATCTGTCCTCATTCTCCTCAGGCTGTCCCTTCCTGTGTAGCCATTGCACACTTTCACTGAGCCGACAACACTGCATTCACGCCACCTGGCAAATGTCAGTGCCCTGCTCCCAGGCTGCCAATGACTTGATTCATTTTGTTTTCTGTCACTCATTACACCATTCTATATTGCTTTGCTGTGGAAGCCTTTTCAGATAAATTTCCAATTTCCAGGTTGCATGGGACTTTCAGCAGAGAACATGAACAGAGCCCTCCCCTATACCCACAAGTCTGAATCAGGGAGCTCAGGTGGGAGTTCGGGGAGGAAATGGCGCTAAGGTATCTATCTCAGAGAGGCATGTCCACACGGCCTCTCTCCAGATCCTTCTAAAGAACATGAACACAGGAGACCTAACCATGTTCTACTATGGAGACTGGCTGTCCCAAAAGAAGGGGAAGAAGACACTGGTGTGTGAAATATGTGCAGTCATCGATGGAGAGGAGATGATGGAATGGACATCCTACACAGTCTCAGTGAAGACCAGTGACATCTTGGGTAGGTTGTGACCTGCCTTCTTTCCCCCTTGCCGTCCGTAATAAATCATGACTGGAAACTTGCTTCTGATTAGGGCATTTTCTTCACATATCCTCTAAAGCTAAATCATCTCCATCCTTTAGAGTCAAAGTATTTTCTCACAGTGATGAAACTGGCTTCTTCTCTGTCCTCTCATAGAAATGGAGAGGACAGTTTCGGGGACACGGCCTTTGCTTGGCCCTATCTTTGTTCTTTGTGTCTCACCTCAGTGCTGTGCACGTTGACACACCGAGCTTCATAGTCATGTCTACGTGACTCTGGCTTGGGGATGAAGGATAGAGATGGGACTCCAGGGACCCCAAAAGTCTGACGTTCTGGTGGAGCTAGCACCATTAGGTGAGGCCAAGACTGATGTAGCCCAGATGCTTCCAGAGAGCCAGAGTAGGAGCCTTGCCCATATAAATAGAAGCAAGAGTTCCAGGGGCATCCCAGATAAATGTCAAAGTCAGGCCCAGAAAGGCAAACAGAGCCATCGAGCTGACAGAATGCCCAGGGGAAGGGCTTCTGAGCAAAGAGAGGGATGCCCCTCATCTCGCCAGGAGGAAATGCCTCCTACATCCCCTCCCCCAGCCAGGACTTCTGCCTCTGTGAGGGGATCACAAAGAATTTAGCAGACTCATTCACATTCACCGTAGATTGCCAGTCATGACAGCTTACATTTTCAACAGAGATATTTGTCAAAGAGTCTGCCATCCTGGTGGAAATCTCAGGCATTAGTGATGGCTCTGAAAGAATTCATTTCTAGAATGTTCCTCTTCCTTTTCACCTCATAGTGGACCTTCCTCTTTATTGGCCGAAGTTCTCAGTGTCCACATCCTTTGAAGGTCCTCATTTTATTCCTTCATGGTGTGCTCTCAGAAAGAGAATTAAGTTCATTGGTAACAACAGGTGCACTGCAAAGAAACTCCACACAGAGTCCTTCCAAGAGCTCTGGCTTCTCAACCATGGCCAGAGCATGAAGCACCTCTCCAGGGAAGGTGCATTTTTGTGCCAAGCATTCATGTGACTCTGACTGTGGTTAGACTAACAGTAATTCAACATGCAATGAGAATGAGAGGGGTAGAATTGGATGTGTTGTAAGCGCTGGTGTTTACTTACTGGGCCAAGGTTACCTAGTATGGCCAATGAGAAATGAATCTTAACCAGGATGAGCATTCTGAGCAGGACTGAGCCTGAGACAAGTTTATCCCAAGTTTTATACTCTTATCAGTAATAGAATATGATAGCTGCCAGCATCAGTGCAATGGTAGTCACCAGATACAATGACGTTGGCAAGGTAGACAGAGTATACAGGATTAATGTCAGAATCTAATTGTTCTGTCAAGCATCTGTATGTTTCGTTAACTTCTGAGTAACACAGAAAATCACAAGGCAGCCTAAGTGCTTCTCTGCCTCATTTTCTCAAGAACCAAAATGCACACAGGGCCTCAGGAGCCATGGACTCTAACCTGAAAACCTATGATGTGTGCCTCTCAAAGCAGCTAGACCAGGCCAACTCCATGATTCTCTGCAACACCTAAGAGGCCCAGACCACTTCTGGCCTCTCTGACTCTATCCCAAGTTTCACTGACTCTAGATTCTGTCACTATGTTCCTCAAGTGGTCTGGGAATAAGGCCAGAGCAGAGGGCTTTATGGAGAGATGCCAGCTCCCAGAGCCTCACCTTGTCTGTTTCCCAGGGGCGGGGACGGATGCCAACGTGTTCATTATCATCTTTGGGGAAAATGGAGACAGTGGCACCTTGGCCCTGAAGCAGTCAGCCAACTGGAACAAGTTTGAGCGGAACAACACGGACACCTTCAACTTTTCTGACATGCTGAGCCTGGGCCACCTCTGCAAACTGAGGGTCTGGCATGACAACAAAGGTAGCTACCTCCTGAGATCAGGGTGGAAAAGAGTCTCTGGGACAGTGCTCCCTGGTCCCACCTCACTCCATGAGTAGACTCTGCTCACGCCAGTGGGAAGGTGGTTCAGCCATGATTGCATCATTTGGGTGTACCATCGATTACAGGCCTGGTATTCTGAGGCGGTTGTTATACTTGTGGCTTAGTTCCTTCTGCTTTCTCCTTGGAATATTAATGATTCCTTATTTTTGCAATACCAGAGAATGGATTCTACTTAATTCAGGCACAAAAGTTAAGAAAAAAAACCCAGATTCAGTTGGAACAAATGTAGCATAAATTGCTTAGCATGCACAAAGCTTTTTCCTTTCTGTGCCTGAAAGAGAGGAGTGGGAAAGAGGGATGGAAAGAGGAAGGGAGACAGGAAAGAAAGGAAGGAAGGAGCTTCACCAAGTCTACTTTTCATGCATTTCCTATTAGTATTTTATTTTTCCCCTTACAATACTGAATCTGAAGGTAGCTATGTTCACTTATAAATTTAAGCAGGATACAAGCCAACTTAGAATTTTACTTTTCAACTCCAAGGCACTTACAGATACTTTGTCCATTGCTGTGATGGAGTTTGTGGCCTTCACATGCCTTTGACCACTGCTTTGCTCTCTGCAGGCATCTTCTTACTTTGTCTTTGTACCTGCAGCTTCTGTTTGATATCAGAGTTGAGGGTTCACTTTCAGACTTATGCACCTCCATGCTGGCCACTTCCTCCAACTCATCTCTAGCATCCCCAAAACTAGCTTCCCCAAGCTGTCTGCTCAAGGCCCACTCCTGCCTCCTGCTGTCTCCTTACCTCCCACATAGCTGTCCTGAGACTGCCTCGTTTACCTCTTCAAATCCTGCTGCAGCTGATCACTGATAAACCCAACTCAGCAGCTGGTTGCACTTCCAGAAGGAATGATGTCACTGACTTGTTTCAACATGGGGTCACAGTCAAAGCATTCCCATATGACAGTAAACTTGGGTAAGGCAGAGAAAACAGCTGCTTTTCAAAGCAATAATATAACTTCACAGTTGTCAGATTTCCTGCACATATTGGGTCATTCATGCCCTGAACATCTATGTGTACCTAGTAGGCCTGAGACCCTGTTAGGTAGGAAGAAATGCAAACATTTGGTTGTTCAGTGTGCTTTGTGATGTTGTATTACAAAAGCATGTTAGTGACTCTCTACCCTAACCAAAGAACATAGAAGTCTTAGGATGTCCACCTCAGGACCACAGAGCAGCAAAGAACCAGCCAGTAATCAGCAGTCAGCAGTCAGCAGTCAGCAGTCAGCAGTCAGCAGCCAGCAGCCAGCAGTCAGCAGTCAGCAGTCAGCAGTCAGCAGTCAGCAGCCAGAAGCCAGCAGCCAGCAGCCAGCAGTCAGCAGCCAGAAGCCAGCAGTAAGAATTCTGGTGTTGTTTTGACCTACCATGTTCATCCTGCTGGTCTTAATTCTACACCTTGATTGCCCCCCCCCCCCATGACAGAGAGCCAGGAAGGAAGCTGGCTGTGTGAGGGAAAGCATCCTCTATCTGCTTGCTTTACTATCAGGTGTCCAGGTAGGAGCCTCATCCAGACAAAGTGCAGTGCTTAGCAGCTTGTCTGTCTCACTTGTTACTGGGGAAAAATATCTGACATAATCAGGCAAGGGAGGGAGGATTTATTCTGGGCCAGTGTCAGAGCTTCCATGGTCAGTAAGTATCCTTGCTTCTGGGATGCAGTGAGGCAGATTATCACGGAAGAAGGACCTGGCTGAGGAAAGTTGCTTTTCTCAGAGCATCCACGAGAAGCAGAGAGGAACACAGAAAGGGGCCTAAGATCTTCCCTTTCAACAAAGACTTCCCCAGGTCCCCAGTTCATCAAGGGTCTGCTGCAGAGAATCTTCTTCAGGACCTGCTGCTGAGGGAAAGAGTGTCAAGTTCATGGAGACAGAGGAAAACACAGAAAACCAGATTCACTCAGTGTCAGAGAAGCTAACTGCTACACATTGAGTACAACAAGGCTGAATAGTGCTTAAAATGGTATTAACTTTTGTAGCTTGGCTCTTCATAGCCCTAAACTCAGTCTTGTGGGCACTGGAGGCAGAAAGGAGCCATTCTCTAAGCTTGAAAAAGGGAAACAACCCAACGCTAGTAGGCAGGATTGCCTGGCTTTGCCTCCCACTCTGGGCTTGCCACATAATTCCAGCCACAGGTGTATCTGCCTTGTGTCATGGCTCCAAGCACACAGCCTACCATAACTGGATTTCCCTACCTCTGGTTAGAAAATGCTTTTATGTCTTCACCCTTTCACGAAAACTTATTGGCTAGCCGTACATGAATTCCCTCCCCAAACAGTTGGCTTATACGTGACTGAATTCTGTCTTCTTTACATGACTGTCTTAATTAGAGTTCCCTATTTTGATAAAACACCATGACTAAGAGCAACCTGGGTGCCCTGGCCCATGGGGTTTTTGACAGGGGACCCTAGAAGAGAAGAGAAGAGAGACAGAGACAGGAGACGCAAAGAACGAGGCCAAGGCTAATTAACTGTTCAAGGCCTCTCAAAACTGTATTTTCTCAGGGAACTTATACAGGCAGGGGAAGAAGTGAGCAAGTGTAGCCTGGGAACTCAGCCAAGGTGAATCTCTGGCAGCTGCAAGATGTTTTCTTCTTCTGGGAGGGCACAGTGACCATTGACCACCCAATCTCTCCAAGGTCTGTAGCTGAGGAGAAGTCAAAACCTAAGCCCATCTTTAAAAAAATAAATAAATAAAATAAAATGAAGTCTAAACATAAAGTAAGGTCAGTTTGGCTCCTGGCACCTGGGAGAAAAGAGTATATTTTGTCTTTAGTTCTACATTACAGTCTAGCATCTAAGGAATTAAGGGCATGAACTCAAGGCAGGAACTTGGAGGCAGAAACTGGTGGAGAGCCTAGAGAGAGGTGCTGCTTACTGTCTTGCTCCCCATGGTGTTGATCCTGTTCTCTAATAACACACAGGCCACAAGCCAAGGAGTGGCTCCTCTCAGAGTGAACTGAACCCATCCACATCAATCATCAATCAAGAAAATGGACCTGGCCTCCCCCTCGGCCCAGTCTGTTGGGGACATTTTCTCAGTTGAGGTTTCCTCTCTAACGTAACTCTATCTTGTATCAAGTTGACATAAAATCAGCCAGCTTGACTTTTAGCTCCGTGAGTTCCACAGCCTTGACTTTTCCTTGAGGCCAACCCACTACCTGTGATATAATATAGTTTAATAGTATTTAATTGCGTCTTTCTTCAGGACTCTAAAATCCTTCCTTGTATTTCATGCCTTCATCATATATTCAATTTCCTCCAGAGCTAAAGATTTTCTTGTGCCTTGATTGAAGTGAGGGGCTGACCATGAACCTCAGTTGAGCTCATGACTGAGCCCCCTAGGTGTCCACACCCCTTCTCCAGACAAATATCGTGTGCATATCTGGACTTTATTGGCTTTCCTGGCGTATTTTTTGCTGGGCAAAAACCTGACATCCAATTATCCAGTTTCTTCTCATCACTGTCAAAACCCGACAAGAGGCGGGAAATCGTTCAGCACTGCGGACAGCGCCAGCCCCGCTCCACACAGTAGCTAAAGGCTGTACACTTTCAGCAGATTCCAGACTCCCCAGAGAGCTTGACACTGATTCCTGGTCTGAAGGCCTTGGCTCTGTGGTGACTCTTAGATACAAACAAATTCTGAGTCACTGATGTAATCCTTGTTCCCATGTAGGCATAGAGAAGTGGGTATCCTTTCCAGGAAGACTTTGGTCCCAAAAGCAGGATAATACCGTGGGCAGGTAAACCTATATGGTTGGGATACAAATCCCGAGGAGAGCCAGGTCCTCAGCACAGTTCCTCTCTACAGAAGCTGTCTCTTCCGAGGATGTAGATGCAGATGTTCATATATGCCCTGCCTGCTAAGCATGTCTTGTTACCTCTCTTTGCCACATTCTCCTCATATTAAAAATCTCCCCCCACTCCATCTAGTTCTTGGACAAAAAGGAAATGTGTGTGAATGCACGTATTTTGTCTGAAATTCTTCCTCCAAAAGGTAACTATTTCCAGATAAAGATATTAATGAGTCTACAAATGTTTAGCTAACTTAAATCATAGTGTTCTTCTCATCCCTGGATCTGCTTGGGGGAGTGTTAAATTGGTTTTAAAAAAATTGACCTTCTGGGGGTGTGTTTAATCTAGCAAAAAGTTTTGAATGTGCAGAAAAGTGAAGAAAACGCAACATCAGCTCCCACCTGTCTGTCACCTTGGTTCAGAAATGATTGTGCCTTACCACATCAACATCACTGCTTGACTTTAGGCTCCTCTCTGATTGTCAGACAATATGAAGCTAAATCCTAAGTTTTGGGCCACTTCACTCCAAACACACTCACACTTAATGTGTTTCCCCTTTGGAAATGGACTTTTTCCCCTGTACAACCACACCACCATCATCACACTTACTGTATGACACACTTTTCCAGTGTATGTAGTAGGTAAACTTACCTATAAATGCATATGGGGCACATAGGAGAGCTTACTGAATGTTGGAGAAATGCTGTGTACTGATATGGTAATATCAAATTCAGGATTTAGCACTTAGTAGACTGGCTGCTTCATTGTAAATTTCCTTCATAACTCTCTAGTAGCTTCTTCTGATGATCAATTAGAATTACAATGTGATGCTATAATTCTATCATTTCTTTTCCACTTACCAGCTAGGGTTTTTATTTTTTAAAAATTTGTCCCTATGGCTATTTGATTGCCACAAATTACAGTTTGAAGAAGAAAACCAAGATAAATGATTAATTATTCTACTTCATTTTAATTACCCAGATAGATTTTATAATACTGAACAAATTGCAATAGTATTTATTTTCTAATCCATCTCGCTTTTCTTGCTTCCTCTGGTTAAATGAACACTCTGCTTAGCAAAGAATTTTTTAACCACAAAATGATTGACAGTTTTTGAATAACATAAGTCCATAGAAATGAGAAGGACCTCAGAAATAATCATTGGAATGCTACAGTATGCTCACTTAGGCAGATAACACTGAGACCCAAAATCATATCTGCCAAGTCCCAGGGTGTTACCTAAAACAGCCTCTGATGAGACCCTTGTACATATTTTGAAAAGACAATAGCAAGAGTCTTGTATTCTTCCATATCCAGGGCTCTCTAGTGGCTCCGTAGCTCACTTCCAACCATCCATGATCTTGCTGAGGAACTGTGAGTCACCCATATGGGCTTTTAACTTCTCAGGGGTTATTTTTAGGGAAGGTGTTGCTTGGCGAAGCGAATCTTTCTACCTGAGAAGAATCTCAATGGTTTGCACTGGATAAAAATACCGACAGTTGACTTTTTGATAGTGAAAATAATTTATCGCTCCTATGATCATTGAATACTAAGCAATATAATTAAGAGGTTGTAAGACACCCTGAAGTTGGAGAAGTCAGACTCAAATATAAAAATAGTCTTAAAAGAGTTAAGGCACAGTTACAACCTCAGCACAAAGAATTCTCTGGATATCAGGGCTCATGGCCAGCAGAGCAGACATGTCATGGTTTGAATCTGAAACTTCCCCAAGGGCTTCAATTCTAAAGACTCTCCAGTTAGCAGCACCACTTTGAAGGCTGTGGAGCCTTTAGGAAGTGGGACCTGGCTGGAAGAAATAGAGGCTGCTGTCACATTTTTCTGGGTCTGCCATCATGTGAGAGTCTACTACACGTTACTGCTGTGTGAACCCTACCATGCTGTCCTTGCTGGGAATGTCCTAACCCTGAAGCAGTGAGCCCAGATTAACTCTTCCTTCTGTAAGTTGTCCCCACCAGGTCTTTGGGTCATAGTGATGATCAAAGTAACCAATGCAGCTGCCCAAGGAACCCTGTGGGCATGGGGGCAGCAGAGAGAGCCGTGCTGTGCTGAGAACAGGTCGGGACTGAGCATAGGAGGATGGCTTGGAGGCATCATGGGGAGAAAGAAGATGCCAAATGGATGCCTAATGAATCCATTTTGCAGTGGCCCAATTGAAACAGGCAAAAGGAAACACGGAGCCCTTCATCCCACCACATGTAGAAAGGCATTAGACTTGTGGGCAGTAAGTGACACAGGAAGTCCAAGCTGCTGCCTGCCTCCCTCTCATTCAGCCCGTGACCTCCTATCTGGGATACTGGGACTTTGTGGCAGCTTAGAGCTGCTAGGCCATTTACTGAAAGTGAATTTAGGTCATTTGGAATACAGTAATCAATAGTGCTGGGACAGACCATTACTCCTAGGTGAGGCTCTAAATTCCTATTCTAAAACTACACCAACACTCATTTCCCATTCTTTCCTCTTCGTGTTTGATGTGGACTCAGGCATGCAGTAATAATATTAATAATAATAGTTTTATTTTAAAATTATTATTATTTTATACTCTGTTGTTATTGTTATTATTATTGTTGTTGTTGTTTTGTTATTATTATTATTATATACCATGTGAGGCCAGTCTCTTTATCTCAGAGGGTTATCACCTCATTGCCAGAGACAGGCAAAACAATATTCAATAATGTGAAAACAGAGTGATTTCAGATCAAGCGATGGAGTACCTGGAGACTGAACCCAAGTATTGAAACCCGAGGACATCCTACAAACAGCACTTTCCCAGAGACCTCAGCAATGAGGCGACATTGGCATCTAGAGCCTGGGCCTTGTCAGTTCAGACAATGGCAAAACAAGGCTGTTAATGGAGGTTCAGAAGTGCGGGGTAGGTATGGCACAGCGAGTGGGGTTGGGAGTAGTTTGGAGACAGAGTAGAGAAGTGCAACCTGGTGCCAATCTATGCGCTTCTCCAAGAGAGCAGCCTGTGGGTTTTTCTGAGATGGATGAGAAGCCACCAGGGGCGTTGTGTGGCAAAATATGATTTGTGACTTTAAAAGATGACTGTGATACACAGGGCGTTTCCAGGAGCATGGTGCTCAGGAGCACATGTCTGAGGAGTTTGGTAGCTTTCCCACAGCAGGGACAAGGTAGGCAGCTTGTGGTCTGTGCAGTTCTGATAAATAATGAGAGTCTCACACCAGCCTTCGACGGTGTAAGCTATGTGGAGCCTTTGCTTTCTGTGTGCAAGAGCATGGGGACAGCAAAAGAAAGACTTTGCAAGAAGCGAGCTCTTTAACAACTAGTGTCTGGTGGCTCCCTGTTGGTCTACCAGACAGCTAACGCTCGCCCTTAGTTAGGCATGCTGTACCTATGACTCTGGGTGACATCAAACTGCCCAAGGCTGCCTGTTTCTCCTTTCAGGTTGGGTGACACTTGCGTAGCACAAACTGTTAAGTTAGTCTCTGCCAGTGACACTCTTCATTTCCAAAGAAGGACAGGAAAAACTGCAGAGAAGGCAAGGTGCCTTTTATGTAAAGAGGGTTGGGACTTGTATGTTGTTTAGTGGAAAGAGTTACATTGCTGAATTCTAACTGGAAAGGGGGAATTGGGTATGAGGTGAGACAATACACACACACACACACACACACTGCTCACGGCAGAGCACAGGGCCAGGGACATCCCAGCATCTCTGATATTCTGATCTCTTTTGACACAATCAACCACATGTCTTCTCTTCTCCATGTGCCGCTTCCTTTCTGTTCTAAGGAGAAGCCTTAAGAAAGAGGCCCTGACCATCTCTTCCTAACATTTCCATTCCACATGCGTGGAGGCTTGCTGAGCTCTGGGGTCAGTTTCATGGTGCTACCAGGGACATCTCTGGTATAATCAATCTGTAAACTTACACATGGGACTGGCTCTAATTTTCAGAAAACTGAAAAAGATTTATCAAGTACAAAGGCAAGTCCATAAATAAAGTAACTCACTCCCCTGCTGTGTAACAGCCATGAATTAACTAACTCACCCCACTGCTGTGTAACAGCCATGAATTAACTAAATTCACCTTGCTGCTGTGTAACATGACAGAAAGGTTTCACCCTCTCACTTTTTGCTTTTCAGCAATGATCTGATTTCACAAAACCCAAGAAATGCAGCCAACACCAAAGACCTTTGAGAAAAACTTATGGAGACCAACAGTTGTCGAAGCTCCTTAAAATAGATATGCAACACAGAAAAAGAGACTAAATGGGGTCACCTTGCACAGGAGAACATGCCTTTGCAGATGTCATAGGCTAGGAAGCAAAAAACAAGTAGCAATTGTTGGTCATTGGGAAGTCCTATAAACCCACAAAACAGTACAAACTACTGCCATTGCTAATTTGATGCTAAGGCCCTGCTTTGAAGACACATTGAGTCATTTAAGGCTCAGAGAAATCAAGCTAAATCAAGAAACTTGGAGCCTTCTTCCCTGAAGGCTAGTTTTTACTGTACCAGAAGTTTCTGTGTTGGGAGAGAAAAGTCAACATCGGTCTTACCCAGTTGTAAGATAAAACAATGACTGGTCTGGCATGATATGCCCATTACTGCAATAGTGACACAAATGTTTTGAGGAGAACCAATGGCTTCATGATTAGATTTAAGACCTACTCCACAAGACAGAATTGTGATACGGGGCCAAGAACCCATGGCTGGGCAGGTTATAGGTCCTAAGGGCAAATTTTGCTTAATAGACATAATATTAAATTGTCCCCTAAATACTCATCTTTATACCAATAGATTAGCATATTTCTCAACCTTCATAAGAGAAGCTTTTTACAGGACATGCTGATTAATTCAGAGACTAAAAACCAGTCAAAATGCATAGAAAATGCAGAGTCCTCCAAATTAATGTGACAGCTAGGTCGCACCACCATAGAAGGTGGAGACGGGAGATTGTAAGAGCCAGAGGTAGTAGAAAACTTCTGTGAAACGGTAGCTTATGCATATGACAGGGATGTTGCACATGGACTCACAGTAGATGTGGTTTCATGTATAAGACCTATACAGAAGCAAGCCCGCCAGTGGATGGACTAGGAGGGGCTTAGTGCTCCAGAGCTATTAGTTATTAGTGGGTACTAGCGGAGAGAGACTTGGTTAGTTTCACATTCAGCCCCTGATCAGGCTACCTGTGTTCCAGTGTATGGATCCACACCCATTTGCATAGTGGCAGCACTAAGCATGCTCAGTGAATTTAAGAAAGACCGTGAGGGCTGGAGAGATGGCTCAGAGCTGGGTGGTGGTGGCACACGCCTGTAATTCCAGTACTCTCGGAGGCAGAAGCAGGTGGATTTCTGAGTTGGAGGCCAGCCTGGTCTACAGAGTTCCAGGACAGCCAGGGCTTTACAGAGAAACCCTGTCTCGAAAAAACCAAATCCAAAAAACCAGAGAGAGAGAGAGAGAGAGAGAGAGAGAGAGACAGAGACAGAGAGAGACAGAGACAGAGACAGAGAGAGATGTCTCAGTGATTAAGAACACTGACTGCTCTTCCAGAGGTCCCGAGTTCAATTCTTAGCACCACATGGTGGCTCACAACCATCTATAATGGGTTCTGATGCCCTCTTTCAGGGTGTCTGAAGACAGCAAGAGTGTACTCATATATAAATAAATCTTTAAAAACAAACAAACAAAGACCATGAAGGTGAGAAGAAGATGTGTTGCAGAGTGTGACGAGGGGGCGTTAGAGTGGTCGTAAATAGATGGAATGGGGATGGGCTTGATCAAAGCACTTTATATTTGTGCGTGAGACATTCAAGCAATATTTTTTTTAAGTTGGGATAATGCCAGCATATCTATCCCAACCATGCACTTGGCATCAGCACCCTGAAATCTATAATACTTTTATATACTCTTGGGAGCTGAGGCAGGATCTCTAGAGGTGCTGCTTTGCCGTGATCTGAGAGAAAGGCTTTGTTGAGACATTGGAACTGCCTCTGGAGCCCCAGGATGGCCTGAGAGAGGGGGGTATGGGGGTGAAAGCCCACTGTGTGCTGCTGGTGAGGCCACCTCATGGATATGTCATGAGTAGCATTGTTATCTAGCCTGCCAGAGCACTGGGACACTCTCTGAGGGACCCATGATGCTCCACATTCTCAAGGAGTTTGCATGACAGAAGCAGTGTAAGCCACAGGCAGCTGTCACAGCAAACCCATGTTGCCAGCTCTGCTGTGGTAGGGACACTTCTGAGAAAATCCCTGCTGGTTACAACAGAGCAGATCTGTGCTCATGATCAGCCGAAGATATGTCAAATTCAGGAACACATCCCCAGAAAGGGCAGCTTCTAGGCCCTCAAGACCACTGAGCAGTTCACCCAAGAACCCCAACACACACCTTATTTATTCACTCAGCATTCGCTGAGCAACAGTGGTCTGCCAGTTTATATGGCAGAGCCCTAGAGAGACAGACTCTAGCAAGACTCAGGGTGCCCTCACACATGTAAATAATAGCAATGCAAATCTGAAGTGTTGACATTGGAAATTCAGGAATTCATTCCTGAATCCACACCTACAGCAGAGGGGACTGCTGGGAAAGGCTTCCTGGTGGGGTGGATACCCAAACGGATGCTGAGGGATCATTGGCAAGAGCTTGGTGGGCACAGGTCAGGAAGCCATCCTTCGGCTAAGGGGCTCAGATCTAGAAAAGCTCTGTCATTAATCCAGTGGAAGCAATGAGCCTTTTGGTCCCTGTTGGGTGATTCCCAGTGGGAAAGTTTGCAAGAGGAAAGCAGTACAGTATCTTGAAGCTCACAACTGAAATCTCGTGCATGAGAACTCTAAGCATTTTGCCAAGACCCCTGTCTTCCTCAAATTGGAGTTCTTAAAACCACCTAGCCCAACTGGTCGCTTCATCAACAAGACCAACCAAGAAACTGTGTGGTGCTAATATGCTGATGTAGCGGGGGTTAGGGGGATGCCTTAGCAACTGGGGAAGAAAGTGCCAGGGTCACATGGCTGAGGATGGAAGCAGGGAGGTCTGGACAGGGAGTGGGGCACCTCCCACTCTAATTACTCTCTTCCGCAGGGATATTTCCTGGATGGCACCTGAGCTACGTGGATGTGAAGGACAACTCCCGTGACGAGACCTTCCGCTTCCAGTGTGACTGCTGGCTGTCTAAGAGTGAGGGTGACAGACAGACGCTCCGAGACTTCGCCTGTGCCAACAATGAGATCCGTGATGAGCTGGAAGAGACCAGTAGGTAGCGGGAGTGTGTGGACCCAGCCCACTGGGACATGGGGTTGACTTGTCAAGTTGAGGGAAGGCTGGCTCAAGGAGGTAGGGAATGGACTGGGAATGGTAGATGGCTCCGTGTGGCTGCAGGTGAGATTCCTCAGTAAACCCGCTAACAGTGAATTCTTAGAACTGCTAAGATACTCATAGGCTCGAATCTCGAATACTCATGAAGGAAAACCCACTGGGGACAGGCTTGTCCTGACCCAAGGGCCAGGACTGGCTGGGCAGGAAGGCTGTGAAGCTCTCTCGGGCTGCTCTTATGTCACAGCCTGTTCCAGCTGACGCCTGTGATGATGGCAGCCAACTCGGAGTTTCTAGAAAAAGGAGTCAGGGAGAGCAGGGGTCCTGATAGCTACTGCCTCCTCCCATGGAGGATACAGAGAAGAGATGCATGAGCAGTTCCTGAGGTGCAGGACCACCAAAGCTTTAGAAGACAATTCTTTAGTACCCAGGCCAGCATCTGGGCCCAGTATATTAGAGGAAAATTCAGAAGGCAGAGCCGGATTGGAGAAGGGATCTTTCAACCCTAGAAGGCAGACACACACACACACACACACACACACACACACACACACACATACACACACACCTCAGCATCTTGGCACCACAGTTTCTTTCTTGCATCTACAATGTCTGGTCCAGTGTGGGAGGAAGTCAGATGCTTTCCAGAGTGTGGCTGAGGGGCCCAAGCTCTTCCCACTGTGTCTCTGCTGTCTCTAAGCTGTGACGTTCAGATTCCTCACAAAAAGGAAGCTAGATGACCCTCTTCTGTGATCTCAGCAAGTTAGCCTGCACTTTGGGAGAATTAGTCTCATGGCTACACCAGATGCAAGGGCACCTGGGAACTGTGCCCTGACGGGGCAGCTCTTTGCATGACCACCAGACACAGAGAGAAGTGTGCATCTCGAGTTGAAAACTACCTACGATCTCTGCCAGGCCATCCAAATGGCCCAGCGTTTGGTCTCGAGAGGTGGTGAGCACCTTGTTCTTTGGAGCACACTTAAATGGAAACAGAGCACCTATTTGCTGAATTTTCTGTAGGGGAAAGAATGCATGGCCTTATTAGAGAATGTGTTCTCTGCTTCTGGAATTGCACTTTCTGGGAGAGTTATGGGGTGCCCAGTTTATTTTGGGTGCAGTGAGTGATACACCTTGCTTTGTGACTTGCACAGGTTCAGGTAGTATCACTCATGTTTGTCACCCTCTGCAGTACTACTGACCTTGGGGCTGGCTCAGTGAGTTGATGCCCGGTGAAAAGAATCTGCGCTCTCTTTACACAGAGTCTTATGATGTACTAAAGCTTAAACTCCTCACACAGAACCAAGATGAGCAATGAGATTGCTCAGACTATTGGAGTTTAGGGGAGGAAGAGCTGGGATATCCCTTCTCCATGGCCAAGTCTCTGTCTCAGACTTCCAAACAGCCAAATCACTGTGGATGCTTGCAGGTTTCAGGCTGGGGCTAGGGAGTGAGTTCTGTGGGTGTGGAAAACAGAAGAGTGTGAGCCTGGAGCCATGAATGTGGAGGAAGCAGATGGAGCCAGCTGGGTTGCTCATGTGGGGACCAACCTTTGTTCCCAGGTGGCAGCTGGTACTGGAGGTGTCATGTACAGAGCTTGATCCCAACTCTTAGCTGTCTTTATTTAATGTTGAGATAAAAGTCACAGTGAGTAGTCATAAGTGCCATGCCTTCCTCTCTGACTTCAGAGGGCATCCCCATACCTTGGTGGTTTCCTTCTGTTGACCCTGTTACTTTTGGGGTATGCAGTCTATGAGTAAAAACATCCCCCAAGTCTTCAACAAATCCTCATATGAGTGGAAGCATTCAACAGTACACTCTCATTAAGCCTGGACGCCCCACATCTACCCTAAGGAGAAAGCAGGGTTCAATTTACATGCCTCTGTGTCAAAAGGTAAGGAAAGCAAAAATTCAGAAAGGTTATGCAAGGCCCACTGCCTGACTCTAGGGTGCCCCTTCCACATTGGGCCTGGCTGGCACAGCACATCTATCAGGCGGCCCTCTCAGCCAACATCCTGTGTCAAGGCTTCCTCTACAGTTCTCTGAAGAACTCCTAGAAGGTGCTCCTGCCATCTTACAAACATCCACCTCTGCAGCTGACTCCAATGGCGGTCATCCATGTAGTCCTCATACCTGAGCCGTCAGGCATCGGATTGCAGCTTTTCCAGAGTCTGGCACACACAGTGAGATTGCGTGTGAGATTGCATGCTGATGTGTGCAGATGTGCACATGAACACACACCTCTCCGCTGAAGGGTACCTTTTCCTTCCCAGCCCTTCATTTTCCTGTCCACTACTCTTTACATCCTTTAGGTAGGGTTGCTTTGCCCGTTGGTCTGCACTGTTTCTAGCCCCAGTACATCCCTCTGCTGGCCAGTCCCTGGGGATGGAACATTCACTGCTCCACCCCCAGGTGGTAGAATACATCCTCACATATATGTTCTTGAAGCCTCAATCCCTTGATAGTTCCAACAGGGTCATAAAGGAGCTTCTAGGAACGGTTAGGACTCGTGGTGGCACATGCCTGAAAACCATATCTTTGCTGGAGGCAGGAAACACATTGCTTTGCAGAACTTAGAAACCTGAGGTGGCCCTGGCTCCAAGTTTGCTGTCCCCAGAGGTGCCAGTGGTATCAGTGTGACACTCTATCAGCTCAGTTTTCCCAGTCTGTTAACTTACTTTAGTTTTCCCTGAATCCCAGGGAGAGGGCTGCTGGGTGCACCAACATGATTCCTTACTAAATATCCTCTAAGGAAGGGGAAAGAGCACATCCCCGTTTACCCCAGCATGTGATAGAGGACTCTCCAGTATAGACAGGTCCTGACAAAGAGGGGCAGTAAAATATTTGATGCCAACCAGAAGCACACTGTCCTCACCTGCTGTTCTCCCATGGCTGCCACATGCTTCTGTCGTTCTTGTCTGATATTCATAAGGACCAACACAGACATTTAATGTGCATGCCTGTGTGCTGACTCCATCCCTGAGCTCGATGACATATGCCTCCTCTGTGTCCTGCCCGCATCCTTCCCTCTGCCTGAGAACTGCCCTCTGTTGCTGCCAGCAGCTACTGCAAACTGGGTCCCTGGAAGAGAAGTTGGGGATAGATGGGGTGGGGAGTGGCGAGAAAGAAATGACATCAGGACAACATTGCTGTTCCAGATGTAATGTTTTATCGGGGGTTGGGGAGTTCACCATATATATGGCTTTTAAGGGCGAGTCCCTTCCCCAAAACTCCATGGGTGTTGGCTTCAATGTTTCACACTGGTCATGAGTAGCTTGCTTAATTTAGGAAACTGTAGGTCTGGCAGATCTACATGGTTCAATGGCTAAGAGCACACGCCGCTCTTGTAGAAGGCCAGCGTTCACATGGTGGATCACACCTGTCTGTGACTACAGGATCTACCACCTCTTCTAGCATCCTCAGACACTGCACATACATGGTACATATAGACATGTGTAAACATAAAACAAAAAATAAGTTAATTAAAAATATTATTTTTTTTTTTACTGAGGGCTCACCATGGCACTGTCCTTTGGCAGTTTGGGGTTTAGTAATGAACACACCCACCTCTGTGGAGCCTACACTCACTTGGGAAGGGGGAGGAGGTGCAATGGACAATAATGAGTAAATGGGATTACAGAGAATGTTTGAAGATGGTGAGAACAAGGGGAAATGGCCAAAGCAAGGCAGATGGGAAGTGTGGCAAGGGACCAGGTCACCTCTGTAATTAGGACACTGGCATAGCATCTGTAAGATACTATAGATATAAGCAAATGGAGGTGTGGAGGGAGAGGACATCTTCAGGTGGAGAGAGGGGACATGGCAGCACTCTAAGCAGGCGCTAGGATAGCAGGCTGGGGAGAGAAAGAGAGCAAGTGCTGGGAGCTGAGACAGGCAGGGCATAGCGCAGCCTGGCCCTTACGGATGGTCAGTGCTGGCCTAGATGTCTGGGGGTAGAAATGGAATGCTAGTCACCAGCCTGGTACTCCTGCTACTTGGCATCCCTTAGATGAAGGTTGCTGGAGAGGTGCCAGTGCAGTCACACTGGGGAGAGCGAGGCAGGGACTACTGTGAGGCTGATGATTGTGAAGTGGGCTGTGTGCCAGAGCAAGTTCAAGGCTCCCTGCGGCCCTCAGCCTGCTGGGTCTTTGCATTGTGCTGTCTGTAGCCAGGCCTGCCTCTCTTCCCTCGTCGTCGTCGTCTGGGCATGTGGTTTCAGTTTAGTGGCTCACACAGCTGTGAGAGCCAGACCCTAGCATCTTTTGAAAACTCACCCCTACCTCCTGCTTCCTTCCGTATGGCTGCTACATTCCTGTATCTGCCAGCCAGGAGGTTGCTGTCCCCGAGTCACCAGCTCCGCTTACAGTGCCTAGGTCTTAGCAAGGCTAACCTGCCTCCTAACTGTGGCCTAAGACCAGAGGGAGGGCTGGTGGGTGGCAGGTGTCTGCTTCCTGCTGCTGAACCACTCCCACCTCCTCCCTGCAGCCTACGAGATTGTCATAGAAACAGGCAACGGAGGCGAGACCAGAGAGAACGTCTGGCTCATCCTGGAAGGCAGGAAGAACAGATCCAAGGAATTCCTGGTGGAAAATTCTTCCAGACAGCGGGCCTTCCGGAAGTAAGAAGGGGACTCAATGGAATGGAGGTGGGGAGGGCAAGCCAGAGGTGTGTAAATGGGCCAGCTGAGTACCTACTGGGTGCCAGCTGAGTACCTACTGGGTACCAGAGGACCTGTGATTCCCTTGAAAGTATTATCCCACTTCCCAACCCACAACTTTCTACCTGTTTGTTCTGGGAGGCCTCTGGCTGTGTCCGCATTGTTTCTGTTCCTGCCAGGACTACAAGATCTCCACATTCCCTACTCAACCTCCTTTACCTTCGCCCATTCAAGTTGCCAAATGAAACAGTAGCTTAGGGACAAGCGAAATCTCTTTCCCACGTTCTCAAGGTTGCTGGCAGATTTAGTGTCTGGTGACACTCCCGGTTCTCGGATGGGGTATTCTCACTGTGAGAGTGCAGGAGCTCCCTGGAGCTTGTTTTATAAGATTCCATTCACAAAGGCTCTACCCTTGTTGCCTAACTACCATCCAAAGACCCAGCTCCAAACTCCACGCATGGGATTAGGTTTCAACACGCAGACTTGGTGGGATTCCCCCAACTCTGTTTGCCACAACCTTTTATTCCAATTCCTTCCATGAAGACAGAGTCTGAGTTTCATAGACTAGTGCTGACAGACCACCAGAGACGGCCTGTGCCCTGCCTTCCCATTGCAATGCCCTCATGGATTCAAATTCCATCCAAGTAGAAATCCCCAATACCTGACTTGTAAGATTTTCCAAAACTGGGTCTTTATTAGAAGGTTCTTCCTTCTCCTCCTCCCTCTGCATCTCCAAACCCAGCTCTTTAGCTTCTTCCCAATTCCAGCCTGCTTAGTGACAGGGAGTGCTGTTCACATGCTGGGAGCAGGTGACTGGCAGGGCTTTTCACTGCCATCATCTTATTTAAAACTAGCCTGAATCCCTCAAGGGAAGCTAGGCTGACACCAAATTCTGCCTTCCATATCACTCTGGAATACTGTAGGCTTTGACTAAATACGTACTGAATCAACAGACATGGGCAGTTCATTGATCACACCTTTGTTTCCTCCCATAGGGGGACCACAGACACGTTTGAGTTTGACAGCATCTTCTTGGGAGACATCGCCTCACTCTGTGTGGGCCACCTGGCCAGGGAGGACCGGTTCATCCCCAAGAGAGAGCTAGTCTGGCATGTCAAGACAATCACCATCACCGAGATGGAGTATGGCAATGTGTATGTATGTATAGAGCCCAGTCCTGGGTGCAGTGGGAACTTAAACCACATATGTGTAAGAAGACAACATGTGTCCTTTGAGGCCAAGGTTACCTCAGACATGAGTGTAAGGACAGGAAGAATCAGCTGTCATGTGCCAGAGCAGTGGTTCTCCACCTTAATGCTGTGACCCTTTTATAGATTCCTTATGTTGTGGTGACCTCCCCAACCATAAAATTATTTTTGTTTCCACTTCAAGACTAATTTCACTACTGTTATGAATTGTAGTGTAAATGCCTGTGTTTTCCAATGGTCTGAGGTGGCCCCTGTGAAAGGGCCATTCAATAGCCCCAAAAGGGTCACAGCCCGCAGGTCTAGAAGCACTGTGCTAGAGCTGTCTGAACTGCCTGTCTACAGCAGAGATGGGATTTGATTGGGTGACCTTGTGTGTGTGTGGGGGGGGGGGGCGGGTCTCCTACTTTTCAATTCAAGGAGATTTCCTTATGAGAACAGCAAGAAAGGTGCAAAGTGGCGATGTTGGAGCCTTTCCTTACCTGCCTGCCTCCTTCCTTCCTTCCTTCCTTCCTCCCTTCCTTCCTTCCTTCTCTTTCTCCCTCCTTCCTTCCCTCACTCCTTCCTTCTCTCTCTTCCTCCCTCTCTCCCTCCCTCCTTCCCTTCCTTCCTTCTTCCACTGAATAAAGAAGAACAATATCAACATATATCATTTGGGAGTTCATGGGTCCTTACTGACCAACACGTGAAGGAAGTATCCCACACCTGACACTAGGCTTTTTATTATAACCTTATGACATCTCAGAAATGTATTATCCCTCTGTATATGTATATGCATATGTGTTGTATATGTGTATGTATGTTGTGTATGTGTATGTATGATGTGTATGTGTATGTCATGTATGTATATGTGTATGTGTCTAGTATGCTCTTTATATGGGGGTAGAACCTAGGACCACGCGTGTCCTATATAAGCATTCTGTTACCAAGCTGCACCCCAGCTTTCTGGACACTCTTGGTCATCAGTACCCTCAAGATTCCAGTGGAAGAGCACAGAGAAGCTTTCATCTATTTAAAAAAAAGAAAGAAAGAAAAGAAAACATGTACTGTTTTATCAAAATAGTGTATCCAATAGAGAATCACTACAAAATTCAAATATAAGACCCAAAAGTGGATAAAAGACAGCAGAATTTCCCTAAGGTCTTACCCATCAGAGAGGCACCATGAACATTCTGAGACCGTCATTCTCCTCTACACTTTCCCGATCCCTTCTGGTCCCAGCGTTCGTCTGCAGAATGGTGATTATGCCATGCCTGGGTTTCCAGCCAGCTCATTTGTTTTTGGTTCACCATTTTCACCTTTAGTCTTATAGGCCCCTCCCCCACATCCAGCCACAGCCGTGACTCCACCGGCTTTGAGTCCCAGGTCCTGGGCTGTGACTCTAACTCTATTAGTAAACTTGTTCTTGTATCTGTGCCGAGGAATTCTTTTTTAGTCATTTAAAATGATGATCTAAATGTGCACCAGATGACTTGGAGAAACTCCCAGGAAGTATTATGAAGTGAGGAAACCAAGATGCAGGAAAACACATTCCGTACTATGGTGCTGCGCAGAAAAGAGAACACTGACATCCCCATATGTCTGTGTGTACGTGGGTCTGTCAGGAGGGTGGAGGGAGGAAGTCTGTCAGGCCGCACCCTCGCTGTTATGTGGGTTATCTGAGGTAAGGTGGGGAGCTGCAGTAGGAGCCAGAGAGAAGGCGTCACAGCCAAACAGAAAAGAAGACAGAGAGCACACTTGGAAAATCATGTATGTGAACATATAATTTGTGCATTTGTATCCAACTATGAATATTACCGAATCTATGCAAAAACACATTTTAAAATATTTTTAAGCTGAACAATGAATATACATCTCCTTTGAAGATATTCTGGTGTGTTTAAAAAAAAAAAAAAACCCAAGTACACCAAGGAATAAATCTGAGGAGAAGAGAGCACAAAACAAAACAAAAATTTCCTGTGAGGCACCTTCATGATTTCCCCTTCAAAATTTCTCTCTTCTTTTCTTCCTAATTAAAATTTCTTTATTGGCATCAGGAGCCAGAGAGTTGACTCAGCAGGTAAGAAGCGCTGGCCACCAGGCTGGCTAACCTTAGTTTGATGCCCGAGTCACACATGGTAGAGAGAGCTGGCTCTCACAGTTGTCCTTTGAGCCCCACATCTATGCTATGGCAACTGCTTGCCCAGTCAGTGCACACACACACACACACACACACACAGCGCGCGCGCGCGCGCGCGCGCGAAGTAAAGGAACAGGTGTAAAGACACCTTTAATTCTTTATTTGACTCTATTCACAGCTCGTATATTAGGCTTTGTAAAGTCTCTCAAGTATACTATGAAACTTTAACATCTCTGCTCTCTTCCCCTCTCCCAGGGTCCGTTGTTAGTTCTGCCTTTCCATCTTCCTCTGTTCTCACATCATATATGCACATAACTGATCTTATGAGCCTATTTTAAAAAACCGAGGAATAAAACATCACTGTGTGTGCAGACATTCTTTTATCCATTTCTGTGGACAGGTCCCTGGGCTGATTTCATGTACAGCGGTGATGTGAACAGGGAGGGCTGTGGTGCACTGACTTAGTCCGTGAGGGTTATATACCCAGAAAGAGCAATACCTGTTTTTAGTTTCTCCAGGAGCCCTCTACTGACTTCCGTGGTAGATGGACAGCTTCCATCCACCAGCAGTGTAGGGAGGTTTCTCTTGCCTGACATTCTCACAAGCTTGACTTGCTGTTTGTTGTCTTCCTAATAATCATTCTGATCAGAGTGACGTGGACTCTCAGTGTAAGCTTTGATTGCATTTCTCTGAAGGTTGAACATTTTTCTGTATTTCCAGGCCATTTTAACCTTGTCTTCGTTGTTGTTGTTTGTTTGTTCATTTTTGTTTTTTTTTTCTTCAAGACAGGGTTTCTCTGTGTAGCCCCGTCTGTCCTGGAACTCACTCTAGACCAGGTTGGCCTCGAACTCAGAAATCCGCCTGCCTCTGCCTCCCAATTGCTGGGATTAAAGGCCTGCGTCACCACTGCCCAGCTAACCTTGTCTTTTAAGACCTTCTGTATTGGCTAGGTTGTTTTGTTTGAAATTTAGCTTTTCTGAAGTTCCTTTTATAATCTGGATCCTAATCCTCTGTAGATGTGTAAGTAACAAGGAATTTCTCCTTTTCCGTGTTCTATCCCTTCTCTCTGCTGAGCCGTCCTTTCCTGTGCTTTTAATTGCTTTTAGACTTATTTGAATTTCCTCAGTTTCTGTTGTTATATCTCCCTTTCCATTTCTAATTTTGTTAATCTGGATATTGTCTCTGTGCCCTTTGGTTAGTCTGGCTAAGAGTTTATCTATCTTGTTGATTTTCTCAAAGAACCAGCTCCTGGTTTTGTTGATTCTTTGTATGGTTCTCTTTGTTTCTACTTGATTGATTTCAGCCCTGAGTTTGATGATTTCCTGCCTTCTACTCCCCCTGGGTGAATTAGCTTCTTTTTGTTCCAGGGCTTTCAGGTGTGTCTTTAAGCTACTAGTGTATACTCTCTCCATTTTCTTTTTGGAGGCACTCAGGGCTATGAGTTTTCCTCTTAGCACTGCTTTCATTGTGTCCCATAGATTTGGATATGTTGGGCCTTCATTTTCATTAAATTCTAAAAAGTCTTTGATTTCTTTCTGTATTTCTTCCTTAACCAAGGTGTCATTGAGTAGAGTATTGTTCAGTTTCCATGTGTATGTGGGCTTTCTGTTGTTTTGTTGCTATTGAAGACCACTTTTACTCTATAGTGATCTGATAGGAGGCATGGGATTATTTCGATCTTCTTATATTTGTTGAGGTCTGTCTTGTGACCAATTATATGATTGATTTTGGAGAAGGTACCATGAGGTGCTGAGAAAAAGGTATATTCTTTTGCTTTAGGATGAAATGTTCTCTCTTTATATATATATATATATATATATATATATATATATATATAAATGTTCTCTCTTTATATTTTTATATATATATATATATATATGTTGGTCCAAAGCTTCAATTAGTTTCATGTGTACCTGTTTAGTTTCTGTTTTCCTGATCAGTCCATTGAGGAGAGTGGAGTGTTGAAGTCACCCACAATTATTGTGTTAGATGTAATGTGTGCTTTGAGCTTTGGTAAAGTTTCTTTTATGAATGAGGTTGCCCTTGCATTTGGAGCATAGATGTTCAGGATTGAGAGTTCTTCTTGGTGTGTTTTTCCTTTGACCAGCAAGAAGTGTTCCTCAGTGTCTTTTGTGATGACTTTAGGTTGAAAGTCAATTTTATCTGATATTAGAATGGCTACTCCAGCTTGTTTCCTGAAACTATTTGCTTTGAAAATTGTCTTCCAGCCTTTTATTCTAAGGTAGTGTTTGTCTTTGACACTGAGGTGTGTTTCCTGTATGCAGCAAAATGTAGGGTCTTGTTTACATATCCAGTCTGTTAGTCTATGTCTTTTTATTGGGGGAATTGAGTCCATTGATGTTAAGAGATATTAGGGAATAGTGATTATTACTTCCTGTCATTTTTGATGTTATTTTTTATATTTGATTGGTTATCTTCTTTTGGGTTTGATGAAAGAAGGTTACTATCTTGCTTTTTCCAGGATGAAGTTTCCCTCCTTGTATTGGTGTTTTCCTCCTATTATCCTTTGTAGGGCTGGGTTTGTGGAAAGATATTGGGTAAACTTGGTTTTGTCATGGAATATCTTGGTTTCTCCATCTATGGTGATTGAGAGTTTTCCTGGGTATAGTAGTTTGGGCTGGCATTTGTGTTCTCTTAGAGTCTACATGAGATCTGCCCAGGATCTTCTAGCTTTCATAGTCTCTGGTGAGAAGTCTGGGTTGATTCTGATAGGTCTTCCTTTTTATGTTACTTGGCCTTTTTCTCTTACTGCCTTTAATATTCTTTCTTTGTTTAGTACATTCGGGGTTTTGATTTTATACACATAAATGTTTTGGCTGCATGTGTGTATGTGCATGCACAAATGTGTGTATAGTATCCACAGAAGTCAGTAGAAAGTATCAGACCACCTGGGGCTGGAACACCAGACAGGTGTGTGCCACCATGTGGGTGCCGGAATCGAACCCTGGGAATGGGCATGCTTTACCCTTCTGAGGCCATATGATCTCATTCGCTAATTCTTGGTACTTGTTCTGGAGTTTCTCCTTTTGAGAAATCCCCTGCCTTGGCTTGTCTCTTGAAAGCCTCCCCCTACTGTCCCTAAGTATCAGAGTTTTAGGTCCCATATTAAGGTTTCATCCATTTGAGATGATTACATATAGGATTAGATGAGAGAATCTAACGTCATTGTTCTACATATTAATAATATGCAGTTTCCCTAGCATAATCTTCTGGAAAAGCTGCCTGTTCTTCAATGTATATTATTTGGTATCTTGGTAAAAAAAATAAATAAAATTAGGTCTACAGATGTGGCTTTAAATCTGAGTCCTTTCCAGACAGTGGTGGCACACGCCTTTAATCCCAGCACTTGGGAGGCAAAGGCAGGTGGATTCCTGAGTTCAAGGCCAGCCTGGTCTACAGAATGAGTTTCAGGACAGCCAGGGCTACACAGAAAACCTGTCTAAAGAAAATCAAAGGAAAAAAATCTGAGTCCTTAAATCTTTCCCACTACTCTGTTTTTCTGTGCTACTTTTGTTACTATTACTCTGAACTATAGCTTGAAAGTGGTTCTAAGCATACCTCCTGCATCGTGTGTTTAGCTCCAGGTGGCTTTGTGCAAACCAGGGCCTTCTGTATGCTTCTATATTAGTTTTAAGATTTTACCCCCTATTTTTGTGAAGAATGTCATTGGGATTTGATGGAGACTCTATCTATTTTCACTACATTAATTCTGCTGCTCCTTGAGCATGGGAGGTCTTTCTGTCTTCCCCTGCCTTCAACTCCTTGTGAAGGTCTTCAGCTGATTCTCTCGTGCTCCTTTGCTGACAGTGTTGATCAAGTCTGAAAGGTCCACCAGGGGCTTCAGTGTTGTCAATGTGCACTGTCATATCTGCAGATCTGAGCAGTTTAATTTCTTGCTTTCATGTATGTCTGTGTTCCTTTTGTTCTTTATCCTGTCTTTGCGCTCTAGCATGAGACCTGATGGACTACACGGAGTAAGCACGGGGAAAGGGAACTGTCATGTCATTCCTGACTTTAGTGCGAATGCCTTGAATTTCCCCTATTTAATGCAATGTTAAATATACGTTTTGCCATAGATGATTCCTGTTATATTATTCTAGTCTTAGTTTCTTCTGGGATTGTATTATGAAGGAATTCTGGATTTTGTCAGAAAATCTTTTCTGCAATCATAGAGATGATGGTGTGACTTCTTGAATCTATAAGGTGATGTATTACATTTATTGATTTCTGATGTTGAACTACGCGTACCTCCCTAGAATCAAGCCCAGCCTGGCATGATGCTTTTTTTTTTATGTACAATTGAATACAGTTTACAAATAGTTTGCCTATGTGCATCAGGGAGATTGGTGTGTGTGTGTGTGTGTGTGTGTGTGTGTGTGTGTGTGTGTGTGTGTCCGTCCACCTTACAATCAGTTTGGTAGTATCCCTTTCCTTTCTGGCTTATGAACTACAGGGAGGAGCATCCATCTTCGTTATTCTTGATGTGTCTGTTGGGATCTACTGCTGAGTCCATCTGGGTCTGGGTTTGTGAACCTTCACATTTGTGCTTCAATCTCAGCATCTGGGATACATCTATTTAAGTTGTTTATATGATCCAGGTCTAATATTTGTAAGTTAATGTGTCTAGAAATGTGTCTGTTCTGTGTTTTCATTCTCTCTGCCTCTCTCTGTCTATCTCTGTCTCTCTCTGTCTGTGTATGTCTCTGTCTGTCTCTGTGTCTCTCTGTCTCTCCCTCTCTCTCTCCCTCTCTCTCTCCCTCCTCCTCCTCCTTCTTCTTCTTCTTCTCTCTCTCTCTCTCTCTCTCTCTCTCTCTCTCTCTCTCTCTCTGTGCCCCCCCATCTTGTAGTTTGAAGGACAACTGTTGGCCCTCCCTTTCCACCATGTGAGTTCCAGATACCGAGCTTGGGTTGTCAGGTTTGTGAGCACCCTTACCACCCAGCTATCCTACAACAGATTTTTCAAAGTCTGCCTTCATGATCTGAATTTCATTGGTATTGTGGTAATGTCTCCCTCTTGATTTCTAAGTTTATTAATTTGGGTCTTCTCTTTCCATTGTTTACTTTGACTACAGGTTTATTGATCTTATTTATCTTTTTGAAAAACCCGCTCCTTATTTCATTGCTTTTTTTGTGTGTTATTCTTTTGATCTTCATTCATTTCTCCCGTAATCTTATTACTTCTTTCCATTGACTGACTTGGGCTTGCTCTGGTTTCTCTCAGGCCTTAAGGTGCATCCTTGAGCTTTGCATTTGAGACCTCTCTAACGTTTGAATGTAAGCATTCATAGATATGGATATCCCACTACTGATTTCATCGCGCTCCGCAGATTCTAGTTCACATTCTGCAGGTTCTAGCTCATGATTCGTAGGTTCTAATAAGTTGTATTTTTATTTTTCATTAATTCTAGAATTTTTAAATGACCCTCGTGATCCCCTCCCTGGCTCATTTATCACTCAGTGGTGCATTGTTCAGTCCCCATGAGTGTTGCTTGATCGTTTCTCCGGGTGTTGACTTTATCAATTGCAATAACATAAGGCATGATGGAGAAGAGTGGGGGAGGGGCACGTGGTATGGTTTGGAGAGAGCAAAGGAGAGCAGGAGATGTTGTGATTAAATTATAATCTCAAAATTAAAAAAAAAAGATACGATATAAGAAACCACTTGAATTTTCTTGTATTGTTAAAGATCTTCTTTAGTGTCCTCAAATGTCATCTATTCTAGGGAAGGAAGCTACATGGGTTTCTGAGAAATGTGTATATCCTGCAATGCTTGGGTAGAGTAGTCTGAGGCCGTCTGTTAAGTCTGTTTGATCTGCGGCCGCACGTGGCTGTGATGTTCCTTTGGAGTGCTTTGTAAATTTGATTCTGTTTGTCACATGACCTGTTTATCAGTGAGAATAGGGAACTATTATTGTGTAAGGGTAAAATCTGTGCCTTGACATCTATTGGTGTTTGTTTTATAAGATTACGACCTGTCAATTCTCAGTGCATATAGTTTACAGTTACAACATCCTCTTAGTGGACTATTCCCTCCATCTATATGACGTGACCCTCTTCATCTCTTCCAATTAACTTCATTTTTGATGCCTGTTTTGTCAGATATTGGTATCACTACGCCTGCTTGCTGTCTAGCTCCATTTGTATAGAGTATCGCTTTCTATTCCCTCAAATTCCATCTTTAAAGCTGTGCTCATTTTTCCGACAGTGAAATGGGTTTCTTATGGGAGATAAATAGATGCGTCCCATTTTTAAATCCAATCTACTAGTCCATGCCTTTTAATTAGAAGATCAGGTTAATAGCATTCACAGTTATGGCTGAGAGCTTCGGGCTGCCTGTCATCTTGTTATTTTGTAGCAGTTGGTGCTTCCCTTCCTTATTTGATTATATGCTTACCATTCAAGTGCAGTTTAACCTTTCCTGTGACCTTGTGGTTATTTCTTTCACACAGTAGATAGACTCCTTCAAATATCCTCTGCAGTTCTGGTTTAATGGTCATAAATTTTTTATTCTATCATGTAAAGTTCTTCTTTCTCTTTAAACTATAAAGGGTGATTTTCCCAAGTAGAGTAATAGAGTTCCTTTCTTTCAGAGCTTGACTATATTGTCCCATGCCCTCCTGAGTCTTAGCGTTTCTGTTGAGACGTCTGCTATTACGCTGATGGCGTTGCCGGCTTGTGTGACTTGACCCTTCATCCTTGCCACTTCCAATGTCATCTCTGTAGTCTTACTGTTTGATATAGGATTTGACGTGTGGAATTTCTTTTCTGGTCCTGTGTCTCTGGGATTCTCCATGTCTCTTGTGTCTAGTCAGAAAAAAGTGTCACCATTTTTTCTAAGCCTGAGAAGCTTTCTGCTATGCTCTTATTGAACATCATTTCTATGCCTTTAGTTTGAACTTCTCCATCTTTTATGCTTATGCATTGTGTGGCATCTCACAGGCTTCTAGCTGGAGGTTTCCACTTGTCCACTCTGTCTTCCAGCCCTGGTATTCTGTCTTCCACCTGGTTCATTCTATCTGGGAGGTTCTCCATGGGGCTTTCTCCTTAACGAGCTTTTCATTCCCATTCTTTTTTTTTTTAATCTTTTATAGTATTTCCCTCCAGTGATGATACTGTGTTACCTTCTTTATTTTATTCAGTAGTTTGCTTTGTGTTCTCTCTGTGATTATTCTGAGATTTCTTCACGTCCTCTGTGATTTGGTGCAGTGTTCCTATAGTCATTTTAAATTATTATCCAGGATTACATCTCATTAGCACTGTAGTCCTTTATGGTGCAATTAGTGATTTTCAGGGATTGCTTTGTTTGATTATTTTTTTAAATATTTCTTGTGTTTCTGCATTGGGTTTTGTGCATTAGGTTGTACGTTGGGTACTTTTACTTTTAATCATGTATATTTATTCAGTCTCAGTATTGCGAACATTCTGGTAGTGGTAAGTTGTGGAAAGATCAATATGTCGTTTATCCTCAGTGACCTGGGTGTGCGGCTGAAGCCCTTGTCTGTGTGCTCTCCAGCTTTGCCCCAAGAGTGGACTCCTCTTTTCATCAATCTCTATAAGCAGTACACAGACTTATAAACCACAATTGTAATTAAATGAAAGTGACCAACCTTCAGTGCAAATAATTTGAGGGAAATAAGAAGCAGATGGGTTGTCATGTCCTAAGATATTGTTACTTCAGGGAGGGAGGGAGGTATAGAAGCAGAGTGATACCAGAAATTAGCATCAGAGCAACAGAGACAGCACATGAACCAAGGTAAACAGAGCAGAAGACAAAGGGAGAAGATACGGCAGCTTCAAGTGAACGTACACTACAAAGAGAAGGCGGTAAGGAGTGCTGCCGGGACTGGGGGATGGCTGTCAGTAAGTGCTTGCCATGCAAGCCCAAGGCCCTGAGCTCGGTTCCCAGGAAAAGCCTGACATGGTACCACATGCTTGCAAGCCCAGTGCGGGGAATGCAGACAGCCAGGTCTCTGTGGTTTGAAGACCAGCCAACCTGGTAAGACCCTAACTCAGAAAAGAGATACTACTCAAGTAGGTAGCACCTGAAAAAATGCATCTAAGGTTGGCCTATGGCCTCTACATGTGTGTGTCAATGTGTGCATGAACACACACACACACACACATATGGGGAAACTGAGGCAAGGAGACCTCTAATCCCACAACAACCGGTGCCATCAATCCCTTACAGGACCTGGGACTGACTCTGCTATGTTAAATGTTCATGGAGGAAGAGCATTGGCACTCGTCATTTCAGGCATGGGTCACAGACACAGGACCTGCCTCTGTGTGTGTTCTGGTGTGCCTAGGGCATAAGAGCCACAGGGCTCTCACTTAGACAGATGCTTGGCATAGATGCCAGGCCTGTCATGTCTGTATTCTCGAAGCCGTAGGATGCCAGCATAAATCCTTCCCTTGAGAAACTCTTCTGTAGGCACAGCGGCTGCAGGCCCTGCCGTGGGCAGGCTGTTATAGGGTACAGGACAGAAAGAACTCTTTCTCCGTGTCCAGCGGGGACTCTGGCCCAAATCACATCTCCCCTGTGCAGAGCCCGTGTGATCTTGAGTCATGGTTTCTTCCTCTATCTGATCTAGAGGTTTTCTGCCAACCCTGTTTCTGTCTAGTCCTGTGACACCTGCTGTGGGTTCTCAGGGTACAAATGGGGAACTTTTTGCTCTAGACCTGGGCAGGTGACCTGGGAGGGATCCTCTGAAGCTGGCTCCATTCATTCCCTGCTTCTGTGGAGTGCCTCTTAAGATGGCTGCTCTCCGCCCCTCCCCCTGGCATACTCACCTCTAGGCACCCTTTTCCAGCACTGCATTCCTGAAGTCATTAGCATCAGGACTGCTTATTTCAAAATCTGCTAAATTATTAGTGTTGTGGGAATTCATTCTGGGGAGGCGAGCGAAGAGCTATTCACCCCAGATAGGAAACCAACAGCAGAAGAAATAATTCCACCCTCGTCTAGACTAGTGAGCCAGTGAGTTTAATTGGGTTTACTTAGTGGAGCATAGGAAACTTATAAGTCGCTGAATAACTGGAGAAAATGTTTCTCCTCCAGGAACACATAGCCTAACTATTCTCAGAGAGGGGTGGGCCTTCCAAACCATTAACTGCCTATAAATTCTCAAGGAGGAATAGGACCTTATCAGCATTGCGCCCAACACCCACCCACCCCCAGCCCCCCACCCCCCCACCCCCAGCCCCTTCCCAACTAAGGTTAATTGCCTATAAATTCTCAGAAGGGGTGGGACCTCACACATCCCTCTGCCCCTCCAGGATGGAATGAAAATAGGTTCCATCTTGTGCTGGTCTCCTGTGGGTAGGAAATTAGCAGTTTGGATTGGGAAGAAAACATAGCAATTGTTTATGCCTAACCTAGGAAGCTAGAAACTGGAAGAGGATGGCGATTTGAACCAGAGCAGAGCACATGGGTATATGCTGGGGTGGAGGAACAGACACCGTTCTAGGTGCATTTGAAGTAGGACCAACAGGTTTAAGTTACGGATTTCAAGTGGAGTATGAAGAATTAGAAAGGAATTAGAAGGAACAAGGAGTGACTGGAAGAACTGGGCATCTGGCCTCGGTATCTTGGGCAAAATGAGACCCTCTGCTGGTATCTCCAACTCAGACTCCTGTCTGCTCTTTACCCTCTGTCAGGTACTTCTTTAACTGTGACTGCCTCATCCCCCTCAAGAGGAAGAGGAAGTACTTCAAGGTATTTGAGGTTACGAAAACGACAGAGAGCTTCGCCAGTAAGATCCAGAGCCTGGTGCCAGTCAAGTACGAGGTCATTGTGACGACAGGCTACGAACCAGGGGCGGGCACTGATGCCAACGTCTTTGTGACCATCTTTGGCGCTAATGGGGACACGGGCAAACGTGAACTGAAACAGAAGATGCGCAATCTCTTCGAGAGGGGCAGTACAGACCGCTTCTTTCTGGAGACCTTAGAGCTGGGAGAGCTGCGCAAGGTTCGGCTGGAGCACGACAGCAGTGGCTACTTCTCAGGCTGGCTGGTGGAAAAGGTAGAGGTCACCAACACTAGTACTGGAGTGGCCACCATCTTCTCCTGCGGCAGGTGGCTAGACAAGTCTCGGGGTGATGGACTCACCTGGCGAGAGCTCTTCCCGTCTGTCTGAGATGCCCTGGCCACACCTTAGACCCTCCATCTTGCATTCAACATCCATCTCCCCAGGTCTCCGGGGGTGGGGACGAGGGCAGCGGACATGGAGTCGCATATCCTTCTGAGGCTGCTCCTGGCAAGTGACTGTGGAATCCTGGTCTCTACCTTCTCCATCTCTCGGATATACAAGAATCATATTCATCACATGTCATAATCCATGACTACACGAATTGTTTTTTAATTTTCATTCCTTGTAATAACAGTGGTTGGAACTTGCTGCAGGGTATAGATGGAAAATTGGGGCTTCACTCAGGGGAGGACAAGTGGAGAAGGAGAGGTTATCAAGATAGTATATTTTAAGCAAAAACTAATTAACACTTTTCTGAGAAAAGCTGGGCTAATTAAATTATTACGAACCACACCCCTCAGAGAACTCATCCGAGCACCTATGTGCTAAGACATGTATGGTTTTTTTCCCAGTTCCAACAAATCCAGTGTCAAATGCAGAAAAACACCAGGAGGAAGTGTTGGGGGACCTCGACCCTGTGAAAAGTAGATAAGTCTTTCCACTGCATTACAGAGACCAAGAGTGGAAGCTCTCAGATCCTGACACTTTGGTCCCCCTACCCCCATCTGTCTGTCTGTTTCTCTGCCTGTCCTGCTGCTCTCTTCTCTCAGCCCCTCCTCCCCCATCACAACGTGGAGAGCATCCTCCTCAGTTCAGAGTCCACACCGCACCCCTCTCTGCCACATCCCTCTGACAAGTGCTTAGTCAGTGAAGGTGTCACTGTGGAATGTGGCATCTACTGTCTCTGGGCCAGGAGGGGCCTCATGCTTCCATTCTGGATTGATGTATTTCATAAATGTTGGTTTGCTGCTCTTGGGATAGGGCAAGCCCGGCTCCGCCATGTACCACACACAGCCAAGTTTCTTGCCGTCTTCAACCTGCCTTGCTTGCTTTGCCTTCCTTAGACGACCTGTCAGGATCTAATGAAACCATTACCAAACTCTCTCAGTTAAAGAATTGATACTTCTGTTGATTTGGGCATACTTTCATCCACAAGGCCCCTCCTACCCACCCCACCCACCCATTCCCCAGGTTCCTGAGACGTGGACTGCCTCTAGCTTGGAAAAGTCGGTTACAGCTCCAGTGTGCTGTGCTCCAGCCATGCCTCACTCACAACCTGTCATCCTGCCTGTGCCTTTCCTAGGCCTGTCTTTATGCTAGAAGTTTCTTTGCTACCCATCTACCCCTGGAAGTACATATTACGTATCAGCTGAGAGTTTCTGTGAGCTTTCCTATGGACTGTATGAAAGAAAAGATTGCTCAGGAGAGTCCTATGTTAAATGCTTTGTCTCTGGGAACTCTTGTGTATTGCTGGGGTTGAGAAAGGTGAACACCAGAAGCCCTGCTTCAGTCTAGAATTATTCATTTACTGAGCATCTACAGAGATATCTTAGTGACGTTTCTTAGTTGTGTTTCTGTCACTGTGCTAAGGCACTGTGACAAAGGCAACCTATAGAAGAAAGAATTCACTAGGCTTATAGTTTCAGCGGGCAAGTTCTTGACCATCATGGCGGGGAGCACGGCAGCAGGCAGGGAAGTGTGGCATGGGAAGGGCTTGCATGGTGAGATAACTACCATAAAATAGACAAATGGCTATTTGGGTATGGTGTGGGTTTTTGAAGCCTCAAAGGACACACACACACACACACACACACACACACACTGCCACTCCTCTATCAAGGCCACATCTCCTAATCCTTCCCAAACAGTTCCATTAACTGGGAACCAAGCACTGAACTATAAGAGCCTATGGAGGCCATGGTTGTCTAAACTACCATGCCAAGCAATTCTGGGTAAAGACTAATGAACATTAAAACCTCTTCCCTTCTGGTTTTTAAGGTCTATTAATTAAAAAATATAAATAAACTATTATATGCCAGATAAAAATTGTAGTTAAGAAAAATAAGGGGAAAGATGTAATTGAGGTGTATAGGGCCACATTAACTTAAATGGTGGGAAAATGACATGGAGTAAACCAGTCCCTGAAGTCCTGTCTGCATCAGAGGGAAAGGCCCTCTAAGCAAAGGAAACAGCAAGGATGAATTTTGACTTTGGGAAAATGTTAGGGTGGCCACATGGCGGAGGCCGCGTAAGATTGATCTGTGTTTAACAAGGTCGGTAGTGAAAAGTCCCCAGAGATTTCTTGAGCATCTGCAGCCCTCTGCCGTGTGCTTTAGCAGCAATAGGATGCTCGCGGAACTTAGGAGGAGAAGGAGCATCGTCTAACTTACATATGGGCAGCATTGTCCACAGTAAGGAAGTCTGAAGCAAGGCCATGTCCGTCAATCGAGCAAGAGAGGGGAAGGACTTTAAGAAGAAAGCAGCAGTAGAGTAGGTCAGGACAGTCAGATGGTGCAGAGCCACATGCTTCTCTCAGCAACTGGACGTGAAGTGTGAGAGCCAGAGAGAAGCTGACGAAAGCTACAGAACGAAACAAACGTTTTACCTGTGCGTCTGAAAGAATGGAGTCAATGGTGGTTTGTTTGTTGGCAGTAAAGTCACTCTGTAACCCTGGGAGGTCTGAAACTCACCAAGTAGCCCAGAATGGCTTTGAACTTGAGGTGGCCCTCTTGCCTCAACCCCTCCAGCTCTGGAATCACAGGCGTGAGCCACTGCATCCGTCTGAATCACCACGTCTTGACAGACAGACAACTAGGAGAAGCCAGGGCTCGAGGCTTGCGGATCTGCTTCATAAGTGATCAGAAAATGGGAGTTTCCATCTCTTAGGCGTCAGGGTAGAGAAGCAGGCAGTTGACACTATGAGCTACACTTAAGGCCGAAAACATCTTTAATGACACACTCAGATAAAGGACCTCTTCCTACACCTTCCACTTCCTCTGGACATCCCTGGAGAGCCCTGGAATATGATGTCCAGGCTTGAATATGGGCTATGAGTCGGGGTCAAATCTTCTGTTGTGGTTCTACAACCCTAAGCAAGTCATGGGCGTTCGCTCTGCCTCCACTTCCTTAGCAATTAGAAACAAACCAAGCACTTTAAGTAACCAGCTTAGGGGTTTACATGAGGGCTTAGGAAGCACAACCACCCCACCCTCCAGAAGCCTGTGACTGTATGCTCTGTCACTGCTTGGTCCACTGTTGCCTCTATAGGAACAAGAATGCGAGCTAAGCCTTTCTAGCCTCAGAAGGAGGCTGCAGCCTGGAAGCCACCCCACCACGGTGGAGGGAGAGGCTGCCTGGTAACTACCAGGATGACTTCAGCCTCAGGAGCAATCAGGTAACGCCAGGGTTGAATCATGGAGATGAGCATAGATTTTAGCATCTCCCATGCCCCTGCTTCTCTGATATTCCTTGTTAGCTTCCTGCCCTGTAAACACACTTTTCCCTTTGCCTCTTCCGTCTCTCCCTAAATCTCTGGGCAGGATCCTGCCCGTGCATGGCTTCATCGGCAGAAGCCATGTCCAGGAAGCTGACTCTTTGTGGCAACTGATGATGCCGAAATGTATCCTGGTTCCACCCTACCCACCATCCTTCTGGAAAATTATAGGAAAAGAGTTCCGTTGACGTCTTAACATCTGGAATGCCTTTGTTTATACTTGCATATCCATGCTATAAGCCCTGATGAAGAGACATTCCAGCCCAGCATAATTTCTGGATTTTGCTCATGAACTAGGTTTTTCTCTGGGCCTCTCACCAATTAGCAGCCAAGAGTTAAGTGCTTTGATGGTCTACCCTGACTCTTTCAGAATTGCCCCATCCTCTGTCCCCAAAGCGGTATCTTCAGTCCACTAAAGGACACCAGTACTGTGTGGCCTTGTAGGCTACATAGGTTCTCATCCTTCCCTCTGATCAGTTGTCCCTATACTCATTCAAGAGATAGGACAAGGTCCTGAGGAGTAGGAGAGTTGACGTCAGAGTCTGAGAGTATAGACTGGGGACGTGAATGCTCAGTGAAGGTGAGCAGCTGGGTGTGGCCGTCACTCAGTTACTCCCACCAGAGTGAGGGGTGAGGGCAGAGTCAGAGGAAGGTTAACCTCTTAAGTTTGGGGCCTTCCAGGCCAGCCAGATCTACACAGTCAGATCCTGTCTAAATAACACAAACTCAAAAAGCGGAGATGTGGGGCTCTGGTTTCTGCCATCCCTGAGGTCACTGTCCCTGGTCCATGGTGATCCACCAAGTTCTTCAGAAAGCAAACGAATCCTTATCAGAAGTGTGGGGTGCAGGAAACATCAGGAAGGCCCAGAAGAGAGTGCTATGGGGAAATCCAGAAGTCTAACTGCTTGTTGGACTGAATCAGCCCGCCTGCCTGTAGGTCCTCTGACCTCACCTCCCTGGGGAAACTTCTAGCGCCCTCATCCCGACGATGCTTCTTCACACTGGCTCCTTGATCCCTCCAATTGTTAGTTTCATCTCAGTCTTCCCCCTTGACCTTGAGTGCATTAGACGCCCGCCGCCGTCTCCAGTGCCAGGAGATGAAGTGTTTCTTACTCCATGATCCTTCGACCAACGTTTTCAGAGCAAGTGAGTTTTAGTCTTCAAATTTAAATGGCTTATCTCCAACTTTACTTTCCACATTTTGGTTGTAGATGCAATGAATAAATGCAGATGAAGCACCGCCCTAATTAGAACATTTGAAATCCAAAATCGTCCAAACTCGGAAACTTTCTGAATGCTGATAGGATACCACAGGTGGAAAATTCCACAGCCAACTTCATGTGAACGCTCACTGTCAAAACACAGGTGCACCAAAACTATGGCATAAGGTTACCTTTGGGCTGTGTGTGTAAGGCGCATATGAGACGTGAATGAGTGTTTAAACTTGGGTCCTACCACTGAGGTATCTCATTCTGTATATGCAGATATAACAGAAAATCTGAGGTACTTCTGGCCTCCAGCATTTCACATGAGGGATGCTGATCCATACAAGTACACGCACACACACACACACACACACACAGCACGCACATACACATACTCATACACACACACATACACACAGCACGCACATATACGTACTCATACATACACACACACACACACATACACAGCATGCACATACACATACTCATACACACATACACACACACACACACACATGCACATATACATATACACGTGCACACACACACATACACACGCACATATACATATATATATATGTGCACACACACATACACATGCACATATACATATACACGTGCACACACACACATACACAGCACGCACATACTCATACACACACACACATACACAGCACGCACATACACATACTCATACACACATACACACACACACACACAGCACACACATACACATACTCATACACACATACACACACACACACGCACATATACATCATATACACGTGCACACACACATACACACACACACTTCCTATGTGTATATAGGATTTTACTTCATGCATTATTGTCATTAGCTAACTCTAGGTCAGGACCACTAAGTATGGTAATGTTTCCAGTAATTTCAGCACTCATGAGACCAAAGCAGGAGGATTACTAGTTTGAACTCACCCTTACATGTGGTAAGACCTGTGTCAGAAATAAAACAACAAAAATAAACCAAAACTCTCATCTTAAAGCCATGGATACAGAAACATAAATAAAAACACAGTTTTAATAAAAACAGAAAATAACAGTCTCGGTACTAATGAGAAACCAGAGATACATCTACCCACCCTCCAGGCAAACTGCCTGAAGCCAGAAGGTACCCAACCCTGCTGATAGAACCAGTAGACAAACAGCCTTTTCATATCACCCAGACTGTACTGGCTGGTTTTGTGTGTCAACTTGACACAGGCTGGAGTTATCACAGAGAAAGGAGCTTCAGTTAGGGAAGTGCCTCCATGAGATCCAGCTGTGGGGCATTTTCTCAATTAGTGATCAAGTGGGGAGGGCCCCTTGTGGGTGGTGCCATCCCTGGGCTGATGGTCTTGGGTTCTCTAAGAGAGCAGGCTGAGCAAGCCAGAGGAAGCAAGCCAGTAAGAAACATCCCTCCATGGCCTCTGCATCAGCTCCTGCTTCCTGACCTGCTTGAGTTCCAGTCCTGACTTCCTTTAGTGATGAACTGCAGCATGGAAGCGTAAGCTCAATAAACCCTTTCCTCCCCGACTTGCCTCTTGGTCATGATGCTTGTGCAGGAATAGAAACCCTGACTAAGGCACAGACCATCCTGTTGCCAGGAGAAAAGAGGACCAGAGAAGGTCTCTTCCCACAGGTCATGTGGGGCTCCTCTCCCATCTCCTCTGTTGCTGCGAGTTCTGTTCCAGGCCCAGTATGGTAGAGAGCTCTATCCACAGTGTAGAGAGCATAGATGCCTGGTGCCAACCCAGCCTTGGGTACCACAGTTCTGTTTTGGATTGCACATAATCAGAGCTGAGAAAGTAGTCTGGACTAGGCTGAGTTGACTTTCATCAGCATCTTGCATGAAAAGGGAGCTCTTTAGCCCACGGACTGAGAAAATCATCTGGAAGGCTTCTGTTGAACCTGCTTAAGAGCACAAGTGTTCTGGGGCCTCTGTGCAGCCGTTTCTATGTAAAAAAGATTTTGCTAATAGCAGAGGGCTTTTATATTTTCTTTAAAGTAGACCTCTAGGGATATTTTATTTGGAAATACTTTGTTAGGAGTTACTCGAAAGCAATGCAACTATAATTCTCTGCAAATAGTCTTGAAGGCAGACTTGTCCCTAAGTCGTTGAGGAAAGATGGAACTCAACCAGCCACCCTTGTAAAAGAAGAGCTTGCTACCTGTGTGAGCTCTCATTCTCCAGAGGCTTTGGGGAGGAAATGAGCAGATGGAAGGGGGAGAGTCCATCTTTTGTTTGCTTCACTATGAGCTCTAGACAGGAGCATGGCCAGAGAAGGGATGACACGCAGGCCTGTCTGCCAGTCACAGAGCGGGACCAGCAAAGACTTGCTGGCCGCAGGGAAGGATCCGGTGAGAATGGAACTTTTTCCCAGAAGGAACTGTTTCCCTTCCGGTTGGGCTCAGGGCTAGGACTGTTGGGTATAGAGTTCTGTGAGAGGGCAGGGCTACAGGTCTCCATCAAGACCAGGACTGCCAGATGGTGGTGGCGCATGCCTTCAGTCCCATCACTTGGGAGGCAGAGGCAGGCAGATTTCTGAGTTCCAGGCCAGCCAGGGCTACACAGAGAAACCCTGTCTCAAAACAAACAAACAAACAAACAAACAAACAAAAAGGCCAGGACTATGGTGAGGTTGGCAATACTCCAAATGAGAAATGTAGGGTGGGAAGCCCGTTGTCAGGTCCAGGCTTGCATTGACCCAGCTGAGGCTGGGCACCTCTAACTGTCCTGAACCCTTTGCATGTCTGACCTTGTCCCAGGGGTCCTGCTTCCTGCCTTGCTGGGGAAGGAGTTTATTGAGAAGCAAAGCAGGCAGCGTGAGATGTGAAGCCAGGTCTTCCCTGGGGGCTTCTCAAAAGTGTCCCTCAGTTCTTTCTCAGGACAGAGGACAGCAATAGGTGATAACCTATTATGACAGAGCCTACCTTTTCCTATGCTTTCATTCCTGAGGCCTTGTTGTCCTTTTCCACCTGTGGCCTCAGCATGGAGGACTCTAGGGACTCAATCAATAAACTTGTTGAGAGTCTAGGCACTCATAGGGAAGGGTAGTGGCCAGCCAATAAAATCCAAGATAAAAAATCTGCTCTTTCCTTGAGGTCCCCAAAGAGAAAGGAGAAGCGAGAGCCGTCACAGGAATTTAAAAAGCAGGGCTGTTCACCTGATACCACAGAAAGAGGACTTGATATCAACTGCTCATCAAGGGACCACACTGTTTGGAGACAGACACAGTGTACAGCAATAATCTCTGTTCCGTGTTCTTATCACATCTCCTGTCTGTGACAGGAAGTCGGCACTGTCAGGACATGAGCTACATGACAATACTCTTCCTTGCGGACACTAATGAAAATACCTGGACCCTGTGGAGAACCTTCTCAGGCTCCAAATATGGGATGCATGGCCTTTTTGTCTTGTGGTTGATTTCAGGAACATCATGAAAAAACACTGTGCTTGAGAAATCTAAGTTTTTTTAAACAATGAGATGCTTTCAGACTTTTCCTTGATCTTCACACTAAACCTCAGAGTACAGGGCATCCATGTCTCTAAGAGAAGTGAGTTTTTACCTTTGTGTCTCATACAATGTCAAAATCACACACACACACATGTCTAGTTAGGTTGTTTTGGGAGAATTTTAGAAATTCTCATAAGACTCTAACAAAGAAATTGCTTTGTATTCTTGGAAGATGATTTTGTAACAAAGCACTATTCCATTTCTGTGGTAGAACTGAAGTGACTGAGTTAGATGTACCTGGGTCTGACAGAGGACAACTCTCCAAGGAAACCTGCAGGGCAGTGCCTATCTGACCTTCATTCTGAGGCCATGGATCAGAATGCATCACCTGAGCAACGGGCAAAGAAGTGTGGTCAGGCCTACAGAAGAGACAAGACACACACACACACACACACACACACACACACACACACAAAACCTCAAGCATTGCTTCCATCTTCAAAACACTGTGCCAGAGTCAGGCAACAGAGCAGACAGCTGACAAAGGAGGATGGGGGAGGGGAGACAGGGGCAGACCTGAACCCTGAGGCTGCTTTTCAGAGAAAGGTTTCATCAAGTCTTTGAGACAACTCCAGGTACAAGAACTGTGCAGCTGTGGTTTCCAACACAAGGACAGAACTCATGCCCAGCTAGGATACTACTTCAGTACCTCCACTGAAGGCAAAGGCCCATCAGCTCTGTTGTCACCCAAATATCAAGCGCAAAGCAAAACATGAAGGTTTTGGATGCTGACAGGAAACAAAGCTGCCACCAGTGTGATAGCATGCCTGAGAGTGGAAATGAAAGCAGAGCTCTGTGGGCTGCAAAACCAGGAAGGGCTTCCTTCTCCAAGCATCTTTATTCTAAGCATCCCAGAAAGCATTCTGAGCCAAGTTCTGGCCAATCAAGTTTCCTTACGAGTACAGTTTCCCACTATTTTAAGAAAACCATAGAAGGGGACAGTAAAGAATAACACAGTCTACTCTTCTCTAGGAAACCGGCCCTGTTTGTCATGAAGGGTCTCCAAGACATCCCTGACACAGTCCTGGGACCCCAGTTCTTAAGGCTCTCCTCTTTCAATTGATATTTCTCCAGACACACCGGCAGCTGCCCAAATCCTACCATCCAACCCACTGATGGAACAGAAGTCCCTCCTGTTGAACGTGGGGGTGTGTGTGTACTGACTGGATTTGTGTGTCAACTTGACACAAGCTGGAGTTATCACAGAGAAAGGAGCCTCCCTTGAGGAAATGCCTCCATGAGATCTAGCTGTGGGGCATTTTCTCAATTAGTGATCAAGGGTGGGAGGGCCATTGTGGGTGGTGCCATCCCTGGGCTGGTAGTCCTGTGTTCTATAAGAAAGCAATCTGAGCAAGCCAGGGGAAGCAAGCCAGTAAGCAGCATCCCTCCATGGCCTCTGCATCAGCTCATGCGTGTAGGTTCCTACCCTGTGTGAGTTCCGGTCCTGACTTCCTTCGTTGATTAATAACAATGTGGCAGTGTAAGCTGAATAACCCTTTCCTCCCTAACATGCTTCTTGGTCATGATGTTTTGTGCAGAAATACAAACCCAGACTAAGAAAGGGGGCAAGAAAACAATTCAGGGTCCTTAAAGAATGAAAGATTCACCATTTCTCCAGTGGGGTATTTACCAGATAATACAAGACAGCTGGTTAGTTACATGTACAAACTTTATATGCATGGACCATCATGGACTAGAGATGCTAATGGTAGACCCTTAAGCAGTTTACCAAAGTACTTTTCTCTCAGTCTGTGTCCTTCTAAGACTGTAACATCCCGGTAGTTTCTGTGGAGATGGTACAGTATAAAACCTCACTCCCTGTGGATGTCTTCAGTCCTTCAAGGTATCAATTTCAGGGCTCCAGAGATGGACAGGGGCTTTCTTCTCAAGAAGCAGGACAGCTGTGAAGATTTATTTCTACTCACTGAAGACAAGAGAATAGAAGCCCTATGAAACCTTCACTACTAGGTTTGTAAGCGCCAAAGCAGAATGCTACAGCATTGTAACAATTGTAACCTGTAACAAATTGTAACAATTTGTGTGCTTCTAACTTATGTGTGCAATGAACATAGTAGATACATCAACTGTGTCATATGAGCTTCCTCACTGACCCTAAAAGGCAAAAATCGCCTGGAAACAACAACGAAATTTAGGGACACGTGTGCAATAATCTTTCCTCAGTTTCCTGTGTATCTTTCTATCAAACCTGGCCATTTTGACTCTGTTGGCCCATTCTAACTTGTCTCATTACAAAGCACTGAAATACTGTACAGGAGATGTTTTTAACACTGTATGTAGCATGTCTCTTAATAGATACAGTGGATTTCTGCATACAGATTGGAACAAAAAACTGAAGAAACACTTTTTAAATTACTACTTTGAATCCAGATCTTTGGGATAACATTATTCTTTTAAAGACTTGTTTTTTAGCACGTTTCTCCCCACCTCCTCATATTTTTAACCCAGGCCCTAAACTGCAATTGCCTGGACAGTTAACCCTGGTTTTATTAGTACACATCTTACAAAATCTCATCAAATTCCTCCAGCTTTGACTATTTTGTTTCAGGAAAATTAAAGACATTGGAGAAAAGGGCTAACTATTTTGTGGTGCTTAAAGCCAGGGCAGGAGCTGAAGGGTGTGACTCAGCCGGTAGAGGGATTATCTGACTTTCACAAAAGCCCTGGGCTTGATCCCAGCAATGCATAAGAAGTAATGGTGGTGCTCACCTATAATCTCAGCATTCAGGAGATGGAGGCAGGGGAACAGAAGTTCAAAGCCACCCTTAGGTACATGCAGAGTGTGAGGCCTGTCTGGACACATGAGACCCTGTCTCAGGCATAGATATTGGGACATTTAATGTAAGTTTTATGGCCAAAGGCACAGACTCTCACCCTCTGACCCAAGTCTTGGTGCTTAGTTCCTTTGACTCTGGTGTGACTGTCACACAGCGTCTGTGCACCCCCTCTTCCCAGATGCAAGGGGGTGCTGCAGGGGTGAGGGAGGAGGTGGGGAGGCCCTGGCCCTGGCCCTAGCATGCTGCCTCAGCAGTGGCTTCTGATGTTTATCTGCAGTTGGGACTGATGTTCGATGGCTGCTCTGCTGCTCCTGGGGTCCATGTGGCTCACTCGGGAGACTCCCACCTGTAGCTGATTCCAGGTCTTTTCTAGCATTCATGTGTTTGCAGAATATGGTAGGTGAATTATCAAGCCATTACAATGTCCGTGTTAAAATTGAGAAAACTATGCACTATGCCAGAGCCGGGCAGTTGTGGCGCATGCCTGTGATCCTAGCACTTCGGAGGCAGAGGCAGGCAGATTTCTGAGTTCGAGGCCAGCCTGGTCTACAAAGTGAGTTCCAGGACAGCCAGGGCTACACAGAGAAACCCTGTCTTGAAAAAGCCAAGAGAGAGAGAGAGAGAGAGAGAAGAGAGAGAGTGATGCCAGTTACTTCTAGTCATCTAGGACTTGATCTTTAAAAAGTGTATATGCAACTTTCACAGTGTCGAATATTTTTCTTTTCCAATGAAAACAAATTCAGTAATAAATAAATTAATAATAATACTAATAAAATAAGTAAACAGAAGCCAGTGACATCTTCCAAGTATTCTATTATCCTACAGTTACTAAAACACTGGCAAGGCTTTGGGTACTTCAAGAAGATAGATGCATCTGACTGACTGGAGGGCTTGCTCTCTGGGTTAACCTTGCACTGCAACTGTATTTGGATGCTAAAAAGTAGGGAACCTAACATGAAGTTTCCTTCAGTTACAAGTTAAAGCTTTAAGATTTTGAAGCACCAATATCTGTCTTATAACGAAGACAACATGCATGCGGCTCATGGATGTAACAATCCTTCTATGTGTATACTGAAGCCACTGGCACTTCAATGACTTGCAATGACATGCTGAAGAGGGTAACACAAAAGCAGTGGATTTAAGCTCAACACCCCATGGAAACCCAGAGTCCCAATAAAATGACTCTTGATTTAGGTCACATGGAAGCCAAGAGAGAAAAATGTAGCTGAAGGTGTTAACCCTGATTTTTAAACTACAATTCCATGACCAAATGGAAAAGTTTAATTTGTGATTGTCAAAGCTATGCTGTTCCAAAAAAAAAAAAAACCCAACATCAGTAATAGCAGACACAGTAGACTCAGACACACAACACATGCATGGGCACAAACATACATGTGCACACACATATGCACAGACACAAACTCTCATACACATATATGTACACATGCACACACACATGAATACACATGCACAGTGTGTGCTTATTTGTTTTCAACGTGCTAAAAAGTTTAAAAGTATAAAATAAAGGCCAACGAAGCAGATGGTATTAATTATTCCAATTTTAATCGATGAAAGTGAAGCATGCAGAGTTTAAGTAACTTTTAAGTCATGTAGCTATCAGGTAGCATGGAAGCCCACAGCAAGGGCAGAGCTTCTCACTGAATGAAATGTAAGGAAGAACTCCATCCATAGTGAGAAAACGGGAAAAAACGGTTGCTGTGGTGGTCAGGGCATAAGAACTGGCCTGCCAAGAACGCGCTATTCAGTGCCACGCATGTGTGGGTGGAGACGTGTTTGCTGGGTCGGAGACAAGAAAGAACCTTGCAAGAGAAGGCTTGGGGCTGCAAAGGGCCTCTGGGGTAGCAGAAACTGGAGGCAGGGTATGCTGCTGCAGGTGAGTCCTGAGGAACCCAGGAGGCCCAGGAGGGAGGACAGGCTCTGCTCCTCCAGAATCCGCCCATGTGCTTCCCGTGAGACCACTTTCCTCCTGGCAGTGCCTTGGCAAAGCAGGAGGAAAGGCCAGGAAGGCTGACTGGGTGTGGAGTGGGTGCCAAATCCAGGAGGGAAGCTGCTCCCATCCCCCACCCCTCCCCACAACCACACCCTGCTTCATCTGAAGTAGAAAGAGGAGCTAGGAGGAAGTGTGTCTGTAAAGACCTGAGCTAGAGAGCTGGACCTAGCTGCTGAGCCACTGAGAGACCACAGGGAGACAGTGTCTTGCCCGTGTTCTCGGCAGCCATGGCACCTGGTTGGTGGCAAGACGGAGACTAAGAAGCCTGGCTGGTGGGTTCCAAGAAAAGCAATGTGGAAGCTGATTAAATGGCTCATTAACATAATGTGACTTAGGGACTTTATAGCAGGGCGTCAATATGGGCTCGTGTAGTGCCCTAATGAACAATGTTAACACCAGAGGAGAGTGAAGGGAGGGGGCTTCACAGACATTCTAGACAATACCTGCATCTTTTTTCTATGAACCTAAAACCACTCTTTTAAGAATGTCTCTTTCTTTCTTTCTTTCTTTCTTTCTCTCTTTCTTTCTTTCTTTCTTTCTTTCTTTCTTTCTTTCTTTCTTTCTAAGTTGATTGTTCTGGTCTTTTGTAGCTTATGAAATAAAGTGATCTTTTTTTTCATTTATCTGAGACCACACATTTTGGAGAATATCCCCTGGACCATGAGTTTGGGCTCTTACCATAGGGTAGAAACCCAACCCAGGTGTGTAAATCAAGGCATATCTTACTGCAGAACAAGGAAACAGCATCCAATTCAAACACACAAGAGGCTATGTTCTAAAGTTGATCAAAACTGGGAATGTCTCTCTTGGAAATCAATAAAGTTTGGAAAACAAGCCAGTTTGATGGTGACAGGAATGAATCTATTGGGAGGCAGAAAGGGGGGCAGGGGTGGAGTGGGAGGGCCGTGTTAGGCAGCCTTCTTTTGCTGTGCCAAATGCGTGTAGTAAGCAACATTTAAGAAGGAGAGTTTATTTGGGCTCACAGTTCCTGGATGTTTTGGTCCACACTTGTCAACCTGTTGCTTTGGGCCCAGGCAGGGGAGCAGAAGACTATGACAGGAGAGTGACTGAGGAGGTCACCACACGGTGGCTTGCAAGCAGAGAGGAGGAGGCTACGTCCCAGTACACTACTGGGGGGCCAACCACAGTAACTAGCATTCTCCCACTAGGCCCCACCTCATTAAAGTTTCCTTCCCAGGAGCACCTAGCTGGGGACCAAGCAATCCACGAGTCTGGGCAAACACACTGGCCAGCTGAAGTTCTGAAGCTTCTTCCCCTGCCTTAGACAGGCACAGAAACAAACACTCTGCACTCCTAAGGTGTAGTTAGCAACGCGGTTCATTTTTATTAGTTATAAATAAAGTACAAAAAAATCCACCCAAAGTGAATCTAAGCATTTACACAATTCCTAATGTCTCCGCCCATTCATTGATACACTATTGCTTTAGTAGTCATAATAAATATTTTTCTAGCTTTCTGCTATAAAATAGTCTATGTAGCAAAATGTTGCACAGCACACAACAGAACAGAAAGGCAGGAGGATTACAAAAAAAGGACAATCAACACTGAGGATAATCCTTTCACTTACCAGGGAGCAACAAACAGCCCCTTGGAGAGCCTGGTGTGGCCCTCACCCCAGCTGAGGGGAATAAAGCTCATCCCACAGGGTGGGGAGGCTTGGGAGTGGGGCGTTACCAGCCAGAGCGTAGGGCCTGTCCTACTCTGGCCCGAAGCAACAGCGCAGCATACCCACACGGAGCTGTGCAGGGGGCAGTGTCTGCCAGGCCTGGCAGTGTGGTAATTGTGCTCCACCGGCATGGTGGGTGACTCCACAGGCCGTCTCCAAGAAAAGCAAGGCTCCAGGGTAGAGGCGGAAGAGAAGCTGGGCAGCAGCGAGCCAGACCCCCCATCGCGGGGGTGGAGCCGAGAGCCACACGTGGTCTAGCCACACAGGTAGGTGGTGTGGCTACCCCAGCTCTTTTCCTCTCCTCTATGCCAGAACTATGCTAACCCCTGGGGCCTCCTGTGGAGGGTGGAGCTACCCACCAGGCAAAGGCAGTGATGTCAAGAGCCAAGAAGGAGGAGGAGGGCTGAGTTAGGAGAAGAAGGACAGAGGAGGGTCAGCATGCCAGGGTTCTGGGCCTAATCCAGGGCCCACTTCCTCAAGGCCTCCTCACCATTGCACACACTGCTAGTGACACTAGAGTCAGAGTCCTCTAAGTCCACGGCGGGCCGGCCCTGCCTGCAGCCCCCGTGAAACATAGGCAAAGGGGAGGGGTGCTGGGGAGAAGGCAGGATACAATTCTGCTCCCCAAGTTCTTGCCAATGACTGGTATCCCAACCACAAAGGCTCCAGACAAGATTGGGGGGGGGGGGGGGATTCCTACACCATAGTCTGGGTCCTCTACCAGCTTGATCTCAGACTAGCCACCTAACCTTGAGAAAGTCCATGTTTCAAAACCAAGGACGTATCCGTCTAACACACCTTTGCACCTAGGATGTTGTATAAAGAGGACTCTGTGGGCTGCTGCTATGACCAGGTCTCTAAGGTCATTCTTGACTGGCTCCCTCTGTTCTCCACCACTCTCCTTGTCTTCCTTCTATCCTTTCCTCTTCATCTCTCCCAAGAGAGAGAGACCCACCTGTGTGGCCTCACCTGGCATCATCCAAGACCTCACCCTTCTAGCCTCCCTCTCTCAGAGCTGAAGACTGACTCGAGGGGGGGGGGTGCAGGGACTGACTTAGCCTTGACCACAGGGAGTCTACTGAAGAGCTGGTCTGAAGACCAAAGCCTTCTGGCCCCCTCTCAGTAAAACAGGCCGTCCGTCTTTCAGATGGCCACGCTCATTGTGTCTGAAGGACCCCAGTTCTGAAACCTTACGAGTGGGGGCCCGCATGCAGCTTAGTAACCTCCAGTGCACTGAAGATGCACAGGCTTGGGAATGTAGGGAGGGGAGGGAAGACAGAAGCAGACTGGAGGTGGGGAAAGAAGCCTAGGGGAGGGGACAAGAGGGCCAAGTGAAAGGATTACCCCAGTCTGCTGACGAGTGCAAATTATATTTATATATGTGCTAAATACACTCACTATATTGGAGCTTTTCACTAGGTCACAGCATACAGAATCAAAGGTTTGCATTTCGTATGGAATGTATCCAAAGAGGCCAGCACCACAGTAGGACAGCTTGCAATCACACACCCTGATAGTTTGGACAAAATAAAGTTCGCAGACTTTTATTTAAAATGGTTTTTGTTTGTTTGTTTCGCAGTTGTCATCGTACCAATGCATGCAAGGCATTCCACTCCCAGAAACGACGCCAAAATGAGGTAATAGGAGCAATAAAAACATTAGTATCCTTCCTAAATAAATAAATTATAATTAAAAATGCAAAACAACTATAAAAATAATTAAATAAGAACCCACGATATCTACAAGTTAGTCATAAATTATGATTGTTAAATATAAGGCATTTAAACTCACAAAACCCTGTAAACTAGCAACGTGCCATGTTTTTTTATTTTTTTGTTTTTTTTTTTCTTTTTTGTTTTTCTATCAGCTGAAATCGCTCTAGCATTTGCTCTACGCGCGCGCAGGAGATGAAACACAAGGGGGACCTGACAGACGTTGCTACAGCCCCACACGGGGAATGTTTGTCCCACAGGCAGGGGTGGGGCTTGGGGGATTTCTTCAGGAAAAAAAGTCTGGTGCTTTTTCTTCACCATTGAAAAAACTGTGCTTGTTCGATAGGCGTAAAGAGTTTAAGAATGCTTGCACGGAGGCTTGGAGGACTTTGCAGGAGAGAAGCTTGAGGCCTGTCACACAGGTGGTGGCGAGAGTGACCGGAGGAGCCTGGGGTCCTTGGCAGGTGGAGGAATGTGCAGCCCCAGCTGCCCTCTACCTGTGCCCAGCTGGATTCGTGGCGTTGCGTTGATTGGTGTCCTAGGCGGACCTGCTGCGCCATGGCTGCGGTTAGGAGGCCCAACTTGTCAAAGGCACTCATGCGTCTCAGTCAGAAAAGGGTCTGAGTCCCTTGAGTTGAGCAGGAGAACTTTGTGGCATACGTGTCTCTCCTGAAGATGGTGGATATGAGATGCTGAGGCCTGGCCCTGACTCATCTCCACGCCTTCCTGGCTTCCTGACCAGTCTGAGGACTGAGCAGAGGCACTGGCTTTTTTCTCCACCCAATCAGCTGCCCAGATTAGCTGGGCGGGCTCTAAGAGCTGCTTCAGGGCACAAGGACCCCAGGTAGGTGGGAAGGGGAGGGGGTGGAGGGTCAACCCCTTCCCTGCCCAGGTCCTAATGTTAGCCTGGGGCAAAGAGCCTAAACCAATGGGAACAAGAAGAAGCCATGCTGCCCTCTCGCTCCCCACCCCCTATCCATCCCCCTCCCCTGTGTGCAAATCACCTCAGAAGCAGGTGTATGTGCGCGCACAGGAGGCCTCTAGCAGCATGGCCGGCTGAAGGCAGTTCTACAGCCTGAACGATGTGTTGATGTTAGGAGGAATCAATGGATGTGTTTTGGGAGAAATTTAGGGAGCATCCAATCAACTTCCTTGTGTCACAGCTGAGGAAACAGGCCCAACAAGCCACTGGGGTGGGGACAGGGGTTCCAGCATCTCCCAGTTTGCCAGGACTAGAATCTGGGACACTGCTTCCAGTTCCCTCCTGGGTCCCCGCCAATCCCCTTTCCTACCATCCTTTCAGGAGAATCCTGGAAGGAAAGAACAGAGAGTGGCCTCAGAGAGCAGTGTCCCACCTGGACCACCCCCAACGACCTCTGACCCCCACAGCCATCTTCTGATGACATCTTAGTTTTGGCACAGCCATCAAGAGCAGCAGGAAAGTAGTCACAAGTTCTTGTGGCTTTTGGTGAGCAGCTCTCTAACGTCCTGACTTGCTTTCCCCAGCCTTTGTGAACACTGGAGGCAGTGTTCATGACAGGAACCAGAGCGGACTGAGGCCATGCTCAGCACCCCTGCCCGCCCGTCACCATAAGCACTGTTGTGCTGTTCCTCCACGCCTCAGAGTTCCACCAGGCCAAGACATCGCCTGAGTGGTCATCTTCCTCCACACTTGCCCCGCCCCCAGGCAGTCCAGAGAAAGTGTAAGAGACACCAGAAGACGGGGCCTGGGAGTAGCCTTCGCCTGTAGAGTGGACAGGCAGCCATTCCTTCAGGACGGTTGTGCTAGAAGGATCTCTCTCAAGTCCAATCGGCGACTGTCATTTTTTGGTCACATTTCATCCTCTGCTTATTTAACTTGATGGAATTTCTCCTTTTATCTGATCAACATCCCATTTCCTGCTCTTAGAATATGAGGGCACTGAGACTGGCTAGGGGTTGAGGTCAGGGTAGATTCTGAGAGCAGTGCAAATGAGGGGGGAGGAGTGGAGGGAGGAGGGGGGGAAGGAGGGAGGAGGAGGGGGGAGGAGGGGGGGAGGAGGGGGAAGAGGGAGGTGAAGGAGGAGGGAGAAGAGGAGAAGGGTTGAGGAGAGGCAGGGGCAAAGGACAGTTAAACGGCAGGAGACCTAGTATTTTCTGCACGCAATTAAGAGCTACACTCGGGTTAGAATTTGGCAGATTTTCCCCACCTCCAGAATTCCGTCCTCCCATTTCTCAGAGTGGTACGGAAAGCACACACTAATACTGTGTCACTTGGGACTTTCCGTCTCCTTTTCACTAAACCCCCAGAGGCTTCCATGAGGGAACAGAGAGCACAGATGCATGGTGTTAACTCTCAGATCTAGTGAAGTAGGAGGAGTGGGGGAGATGGGGGGAACGTGGTTCTTTCCCCCCACTGGAAGGAGGCGGAAACTGAGGCACAGAGGAAGAAAAGGAATTTTCCAGGATTATAGACGAAGCAGAGGATCAGGAGGCTAGGGGCACAGGCCTCCCACTCCAGCCAAGAAGTCTCGCAACAATGACTGTCTCTGAGGATCTAATCAAGCAGGATCCAGGAGGAAGCTCAAGTTACTCCCAAGGTTGTGGATTTGACCTGAGCCCTAAGTGCTAATGGAGAGCACTTTGGCGAAGGCCAAGCCTACACTGCCGATGCGATGCTGTTCCGTCTGTATCTTCTGGTTAACATTTTTGCATAGGGAGGCAGTGACTACATTGCCTCTTTGTGGCAAGATGAGAGCTCAGGATAGTTAGAAACCAGAGTGAGCAGGAGCTGCGGGCTCTCAGGAACGCGGGCAGGGTTAGGCTGCAGTTGGAGCCATTGTCCTCCCTGGTTCAGTGTAGAACCTAGGAAAGCTACTGGGGCTAAGCCACTGGGGAACCCACTGTGAGGTGGGGAACCCCTTCACTCTCTAGGGTTCCACCCTCCTCCCAGCGCCTGAAAGCCTGGTCTGCTCCTTTTAAGCCCCGCCCCCTTCTCAGATGCCCCTCCCACACTCCGTGCACTGTAAACATGAGAAAAACAAAGCCCAAGGGGGAAAAAAAAGCAACAAACAAGGACCTCCCTCCCACCGCCCAACCTGGGTGAAAATTATCAACTTTTTTCACCGTAAACAGGATTTGGCTTTTTTTTTTGTTTTTCACCTTTGATTTTTCTTTTTCTTTTTTCTTTTTCTTTTCGCTCATAAAGACAGGAAGATTGGGGCTGTCGTTGGTTGGTTGGTTGGTTGGTTGGTTGGTTGGTTGGTTCGGTCAGGCACCAAAACAAGAAACTCAATGAGAAATATTTGGTGCAAGTTCAGTAATAGCGACATGTCCACCACAGATGACGAGAGCACCACACACGACATTTTTCTTAAGCTAGCATGCTCTGGCTGCCATCCACAGAATTGCTAGAGACCCCTACATGGTTTCTACGTGGTCAAGAGGTATATACACAATCCCTCAAAGGACAGGATTGAGGGGCCGATCACCAGCTAGTACCCTCGCGATCACATCTAGTCCTCAGCAACTGGGCCCCCCCTTCCCGCCCCTGCTCTGGGCACGGCCAACTCCCTCCCCGCTGCACAGCAAGGCGATGAGGCAGTCACTATTCTGGCTGGGTGGGTCTTCCCACCCTACCCCTCCTCTCCCTCAGACACCACTACCAACTCCTCTTTCCACAAAATGTGCTTGCAGACTTCTTCTCTACGTCAAATGGCTCAGAAGGCAAAGTTTGGCTGCAAGGGCTATGGCCGTGGGGGGGACCTGGTGAAGGAAATGGGGCGTCCACTGGCTAGCTCCTCCCTCAGCTGTCGGCTCCCAGCTGTGTCTCAATGTCCACTCGGCAGATGGGGCATTTTTTGCTCATGGCGAGCCACTGGTCCACACACAGTTGGTGGAAGAGATGCATACAAGGTAGGCGTCTGGAAAAAAAAGCAAGAGTCAAGTGACCAGCAGCAGGAGACTCAGGCGACCAGCAGAAGCAGGGGATGAGGACCACTGGGGACTTGATAAAGAGAGCTTTTGGAACCCAGACCCTGGAGTGAGGCTGTAGCTGAGACAGGAAACCATGACTGGAAGTGAATCTCAAGGCTCTCTTCCATAAAGGCCTTGGCTTTGTCCTAGACCCACCCAAGCCACTCTCACACTTTGTCTCCCTGACTCCACACTCATGGTCACCACATCTAGAACATGCCATACCTAACTCTCCTAGTGCAAGCATGAGACACCATAGCACACTCGGCACCCTGAGGTACACATCAAGTGTGCGCCTCCTCTTTTGAGTATGCAGGACAGTGACTAGTTCCTAATACCTCTGAGAGAAATGGGGGTTGGGGTCAGGGAGTCAGGGAACTGGCCTCTCACCTCACATCTTCCCCATCCTCCAACATAGACAGACAGATCGTGCATTTCTCATCTGTGTCTGACTCTTCTCCCTCATCTTTCTTGCCCTTGCCGTCCTGGGGTCTTCGCTGTCAACAGAGAAAGGAAAAGGTTTTAGTCACGTGGTGCAGACTCCTGCTGGCAATTGGCTTTCGCCCACAGCCTCCTCCTGCTCGGGTAGTCTCTCTGTCCCTTAGGAGCCAGTCTCTTTAAATCCTTGCCCCTAACTCTTCACTCGTGCTCCAGGAGAGAGGAGGTTAAATCAGGTGAGGAAGAGGCCAGTGGACTGCTGGTGGTTGTCAAGGCTCCCAGTATTTGCAAAAGAGTCAGGGTCTTAGTCAGTCTGCCTTTGCAAAGCTATGGCCCGTGGATTTTTGCTTCCTGTCTCCCTCACATTGCCCATCTCCTCCCATCCTCCCACTCCCACCCCCATCCCCATTCAATATGCATGTCTGCCTCTAGGTCTAGGATACTTCATTCATTCATTCATTCATTCATTCCCCTTTCCACTAATGTCTGTTCATCTATGCTCTCATTATGAACACAAAATTTCTCCACCACTGTTAACCTTGTAATTTATACCACAATTTGTACCACTGTTTGACAACAGTTAGGCACTCTACAGAAAGTTTTCATGTGGTACATGTGGCCAAGTGTAAGGCATGTCACTGCTGCTTAATAAATACTCTGGAGAAGGAGACAGCCAATCACTGAATGAGATCCGTCCACTTCCCATGTCTCCATCCCCAGTGCTGCAGGCATCGGATAAGACTGAGAGGGACCACAGTGGGGAAAACCCATCTGTTCTGTCCTCCCTCCTGAGACAATCAAACTGCAAAGTCATTTTCCAAAGAGACACGTGGAATCACAAGATGAAGACCGGAGAAGGGGCCAGACCTCAGTGTCAGGATTACCTGCTCTGGTTGGGAGTTCCAAAGCTCCTACTCTGATTTAGTCTGGGCTTCCCTCCCTGGCCAGAGCACACAAGGAGACCTGTTGTGTCTGCTCGAGGCCGGTCTCCTGTGCCCTGTGTGCCAGCTGCAAATGACGCCCAGCTTCTGCAAAGTCCATCTATCCAGAAAACTAAGCTGTGTCCATTGACCTGTGTTTGCCATGCAGGAGTTTTTAGTATTAATAGAGTCACAATGATCTGCCTGCTGAAGGGTCTGCTGTGTTTGTGGGAGGACTGGCCCCACAAGAAAAGAAATGCCCAACCAAGCAGTGACCCCCCCCCCATACGCCCGGGTTCTATTGTTCGGCACTGACTTATGATTTCCTTCTTGTGTCTTAATTCCAGTTCAACAGCATCCTGTTTAGCTATTTCGAATCTTTATCTCTCTGTTCTCACATCATATTTTTTACTATCTATAATCACCTAGGTCTTTCTTTCTCTCCATTAGCTGCAGAACTTTCATTTTAAATTTTTGGTGGCAGTTATTTAATATTTGTTCTTCTTATTCCATCAATATCTCTTTTTAACTTTGATAATCTTGGGGTTTTTTCCCCTTCTCTTTGGCTTTTTTGACACTGTGTAGTGTTGGCTGTCCAGAACTCAGAGATTCACCTGCCTCTGCCTCCTGAGCACTGGGATTCAAGGCGTGTGCCACCACACCCAGCTTGATAACCTTGATTTCTAATTTTATACTTAGATTTCATTCCTCTTCCTGCTTCTTGTTCCTTTCGTATATTTCAGTTTTAATGTCTATTTTCTAGTCTTACCAATAGTAAACACACTTTTTGTTTTATATTACTTTAGTCTTCTTGAAATTTTTAAAACTGTTTTTACATTTGATTTGGGTCCTAAAGTTTATGAACGCTATCTTACCTTCCATTCTTCCTGTTCCTTCTCTTCAGTGCGCTTCCTCTGGTGCTCTCCTGCATCCCCTGATGCTCTCTTTTGTTTTCATCCTGTGTTTATCCATGACCTTTACCCCACTGACTCAGCCCCCTAAGCCCAGATATTTACATGGTCCACACTTGTTGGAATTGTATGGGATGGATTAGGAATTGTGGCCTCCTAACTACAAAATAATTATGAAAATTATCAAGTATGAATTATATTTTAAAACCCACTACATTCAACTTAAAGTTATCATCTATTTTTATCTCAATGGGTTCATAATTTTGCACCTAAATCATCTTTTAATTTGTATACTGTCTTAAAAAACATCTTTTAAATCTAGAACACCTTCTTTAATATTAAATGATTTCAGTTTAATGGTGAGTCTATGACTAGTCTTTAGCCCCACTAGATATTTGAGGAAGGGGTAGATATTCAAGTGTGTAGGAAGTGTAGGAACGCAGCTTCCATAATTTAAATAACTGGCAGCAAGGTTTCTCTGAGCAGCCCTGGAACTCACTCTGTTGACAAGACTCATCTCCAAGTCACAGACATCTGCCTGCCTCTGCTTCCTGAGTGCTGGGAGTCACGGCATGTGCCACTGCCACCCCGCTGGATCTGAAATGTTACAAATGCTTACAAAGTAGTAGTAATGCACAGTCCTGGCTTTAGAAAGCGACTGGCCCCTCAGGGTGTTGGACTTATTGACTGATTAATCCACAGATACACTCCTAATCTGATGGCATTATTAGGTGGAAGGAACCAGAATGTGGGACCTAGTTTAAGGAAGTAGATCACTGGGGATGTCCCCGGAAGGGTATGTTCCTTTCGTAGCATCTCTGGACTCTCTGCTTCCCAACTACCAGGACATAAATAGGACACAGGCCTAAGAAACAAAGAACAGAAACAAAGAACTATGGACAAACTTCTGAAACTTTGAATCTGTACTGGCTGGTTTTATGTATCAACTTGACACAAGCTGGAGTTATCACAGAGAGGAGCCTCCCTTAAGGAAATGCCTGCATGAGATCCAGCTGCAAGACATTTTCATAATTAGTGATCAAGGGGGAGGGCCCAGTTCGTTGTGGGTGGTGCCATCCCTGGGCTGGTAGTCTTGGGCTCTATAAGAAAGCAAGCTGAGCAAGCCAGGGGGAGCAAGCCAGGAAGCAGCATCCTCCACGGCCTCTGCATCAGCTCCCGCCTCCAAGTTCCTGCCTGTGTGAGTTCCGGTCCTGACTTCCTTTGGTGATGAACAGCAGTACGGAAGTGTGAGATAAATAAACCCTTTCCTCCCCAACTTGCTTCTTAGTCATGATGTTTTTGTACAGAAATACAAACCCTGGCTAAGACAGAACCCAAATGACTTTTCCTCATTAAACTTGTTTTTCTCTGGAATTTTGTCACAGCGAAGGGCAAGCTACCAAACAGGAGATCCCTCTGCATGTTTTTGGTAAATGCCCAATATCATCTGTTTTCACCACGATGCCACACAAGATCATTTTCTGCACTGAGAACTTCCTGGCACTCTACCTCTTCCTTCTCTCCACGATCGCCATCACTGGTCTTTTGTTTTTGTTTTTCTTTTTAACCTTTTCTGTAGTTTTCCAGAACATCATATAGTTCAAAGTATGCGGTCTACAGCCTTGGGCCTGTCTTCTCTCACTGTTTAGTGCATACTTAGCTTCCTCAACATTGTTTGCAGCTTATTTCTCTTTATTGTAAAATAACAATCAACTACGAGTGTTTACCTAGTCACCCTCTAGAGAACATTTTGGTGTCTTCCAAGTTTTCACTTGTTTTAACTGAATAATGTTTTAAAAGCTTGGATTTACAGGTAATGGCTCTCCAGACAGATTCTCCCTTAAAGATCAGTAGGTATAGCCCCTAGGTCTGTAACTTTCAAATGTCCCCAGAAGAGCCCCGTCCCACACAGTTCACAGGCCTTCTTTGTCCATTTGTCCTTATGTAATCGGGCTGTGAATTATTTTCTCAGGTGGACATTAGCCTTGTGTGCAGGAGTCCCTTTGCCCGCAGGACTGATACAGTGATGTATCTCTTCACCTATACATGCACAAACACATGCGAGAGCACTCCAGCCAGCGTCGGCACATTCAACTTTGGTTCCAGTCCTGTCAAGCATCCAACGTGGGCCAATGAGAAAAATCCTGAGGCGCATGCCCAGCTGTAGAGCATCTAACCAGAACAAAGACACCTGGGCTTTGGATTGTGTCCCCTCAGACAGCCAGGCTGGTTCAAGCAGACGACCGACCCCGACCGACAACTCCCTTCTCACCCCGACTGTAGAGTTTGTCGGTGTGGCCTCACCTTCTTATACTTGTGGGGGAAGGTGAACCTCTCAATGGTGTTCTGTACAGCTCCCCGGGTCACGTTTCCCAGCCTGTCCTCGAGCTGCAGCAGCTCCTGTAAAAAGGGAAACACAAACACGTGCGCTCAGTGCTTACAAACATAAATAAACACACGTGATGAGCAAACAGGGAGATATGTGCAGGAAGCCTGCGCACTCACTGCCAGCAGGGAGACTTGTCTAGTTGGAACCGCAGCCAGTTCTCTTTGTGCCCTTTTGCTCTCTTACTTTCAACGCGAGGGCTCCCCGCAATCCACATCTACCCACCAGCAAAGACGAGCAGACAGAGTGGTCACCTAGTCAGTGCCCCACAGGGCAACATACCTCATAGCTCTCCCGAACAGCAGAGGTGTGCCGGCTGGGATTTAATCCCTGGAGGGCGAGGAAATGAAGCTGGGGATAAGGGTAGTTTCGAATTTCATGGACAACCTGAGAGGGAGAGAACAGATTCGATAGAGTGATGGCAATGGGCAACTCCTCCTGCCACAACCCAGCACGCTCGCTTGCTCGCCCGTGACCTGCCGCAATCATCAGGGCAGTCCCTCCTGCTCTCTCTCCCGTTCTACCTTATTCATGCAGAGCCAAGCTTGTGCATATGTGTGTGTTGTGCATTCCAGAAGGGTTAGCCACTGACACGGCGACACTGACCCTGCTGAACACCAACTACACAGTGGCACTGTTCTGAGCACCTCCCCCGCCTCACCTGCAGGAATATCACAACCCCCATTTTACTGATGGGGTGCATACGGCCCAAGTAGATTAAATAATCAGCTCATGGCGTGCGAGCGAGTGACAGAGCCAAGACTCAGACCCTGGCAGCTGGGTGGCAGCAGCCTCCTCCACTGTCTCTGAGAGCAACAGGATGGCTCAGGGTCACCAGTGCCAAGGACAATAAATAAATAGGCAACTTCGTAAATAGTATTGTAAAGCAGTGTCTCTAAGTAAAAAAGAATTTTTACAAGCCCACAGTGAACAAAATATTATAGTCTTTAAAAGGCAGACTGTAGTGGTTTGAGTACGAACAACTCCCATAGACTGTTTGAATGCTTGACCCATACTGAGTGGCACCATTAGGAGGTGTGGCCTCATGGGAGTAGGTGTGGCTTTGTTGGAGGAAGGGTGTCCCTGGGAGCAGGCTTTGAGGTCTCTGTGCCCAAGCTACTGCTCACAGTCTTCTGCTGATCAAGATGTAGAACTCTCGGCTCCTTCTCCAGCAGCCCCATGTCTGCCTGCATTCTGCCACATTTCCCATGGTGACAATCATGGAGTAAGCCTCTGAACCTGTAAGCCAGTCCCAATAAAATGTTTGCCTTATAAGAGTTGCCGTGAGTGGTGTCTCATCACAAATAGAACTCTACCTAATACACATATACTAGTCCCAAACTTGCCCACCCCTGCCTCATTCAGCCCTCTGTAAGCCTGGCTAGGGGTCAGACAGGCTTCCATTGAGCCACACTCTGCATCACTGGGACCAGTCACTTAACCTCTCTGGGCTTCGGTTTGCCAAGGTGCAGATAAAACGCCTGATTGTCCAGGGTTGCTGGCAGAAGGAAGTATGATTAGTTATGGACGGTGCTCATAACCGTGCCTGCTTGTAGAAACCTTCCAGTAAGAGTTCCTTCCCCAAGGCATGGCCAAATGAGAACCACGGAGTCTCAGAGCTGACAGTCAAGACTCTTATGATACAGACAGAGAGATTAAGAAACTGTGTGGCTAAATGACAGAAACAAAGGCTGAGAAGGCAGAATTCTCGGGGTGGGGGTGGGGGGAGAAAGCAACATGGAGTTGTCTGGAAATAAGATTTTCCGTGGATCTTCTGCAGCTTTTGTTATGTGTCATTTGCAAACCCAAACCCAACCTGACCTTCTAGCACATTCAGGGTGCTATAGCCCCAGAGGGCTGTGACTGGGAAGGGGGTGGCCTGCACTGAGACCTTCGCACCAGCCCAGTAAGATACACATAGACTGGTGTCTCCATTCAATCTCACAAAAAAGTCTTACTCAGGAAGACAGGAGCGCACGCGCGTGCCGTGTGTATGTGTGTGTGTGTGTGTGTGTGTGTGTGTGTGTGTAAGGTCAACTTCCAGTATTGTTTAGGAGCTGCCCTCCTTGTTCTGTGAGACTGGGACTCTCAGCAGCCCCAGGGCTCACTGATAAGGCAAGGCTGGCTAGCCAGGGAGTCCCAGGGATCTGCATGCCTCCGCTTCTCCAGCTCTGGTCTTATACGCCACCACGCCTGGCTTTGTACGTGTGCTGGGATCCGACTCATGCCTGTACAGCAATGGTTTTCTGACTGAGCTGTCTTCCCGGCCCCAGGACAGAGGCTTTCTGCACTGAGCATTTCCCTGAAGACTGAAGCCTGCTATGCTGCCTCTCCTTCCTGACCTCCTTCAGCAGTGATGGCTTTTGGGCCAGGCACTCCGTTTCACTCCCCTCGGGCTGGGGCTGAGAGTGGGCAGCAGCTCCTGGGGGCCTAGGAGCCAGGACTCAGAGGGCTCTGGAGACTGGGAGAAGCACGGCCTCAGCTCACCACTGGCATGAGGTATGCAGGAAGTTCCTGTCCCCTCAGGACTGTCACTCACCATCTGTGTGGACGACGAGTTTCTGGGGAAGTGGTGCATCCGAGGAGTTGCTAGGTAATGCTGATAGTGCTGAGGGATGGGCCGCACCTGGAACTGGGCGGGACTCAGGCTGGCGTCCACACTGAGATCCCTGTGGGGACAGAGCTTCATGAGCTACTACAAGGTGGAGGAAGCACCACCCTGTAGGGTTGACAGGAGAAAATGGCACTAATAACTCTTTTAAGCAGCTGCTTGTCTGCAACGAGCCGTCTCCATGTTCTTCCTGAATCCACGAACCCACATCTAAGACTTGTCAGTCTGAGGCACCTGGAGTCGCCCAGACCAGACAGACACAGCACAAAGGCATCCGGGCAACGGCTTCCACTGAGGACAGACAGTGGACAAGCTTTCGTCATTCAGTAAAACCACAGCAGAAGGACTCCTCTGCTGCTCATTCTAGCTCTCCTAGCCCACCCAGGCACATTCCTAAAAGCTTGGGAAAGAAAACTCACTTCATTTAAACAGGACCATCACTAAAACATTGCCAAATGTGATGGAATCTATAAGCCCACTGGCCCAAAGTGATCCAAAAGCCTCAGCAAAGCAACACAAGGGAATCTATCTCCAAGTACATAATAATCAAAATTTTACAAATTGATAAAGATAGAAGTTTAAAATAAACCCAAGATTAAAGCAAGAGGGCCCTCAGATAGGTACACATCATCATGGATTCTCATTGAAATGAAGCAGTCAAGAGAGAAGGAGCTAGCAGTAAGGAGGGGTGGACCTGCCAAGCACTAAGTCTGAACTCTGCAACAAAGGCTTTTCAAAATGAAGATGAAATAAAGTCTTTTCAGATGAGCAAAGGCTGAGCTGAGGCCAGCCATATGTGAAAAGACAAAGGCAGAGTGGCAAACGGAAGAAAAATGATGCCAGGTAAAAACTTAGATTCCGGCAAAGGAGCAGAGGGGAACTGGCGGCCAGTGAGACATGCAGATTATTACTGGTCAGTGGAGGAAAGGCACACAGAGAAACCAGAAGATTCTGTCAGAACCAGAAGCAGGAACACTACTAATGTGCATCAGCGTCATGGCAGAAGAGGCTCCCCAGCAGTGCTGGGTAATGCGCATGCCAGTAACTGTTACTACAAAAAGATATGGAAGCCCAGAAATACATTTAATTAAGTGTGGGCTGAGATGATGCTGAGTAAAATCATCCTCTGTGAGGGACGTCAGGGGACCAGCTCCTGACCCGGAAGACACATCAGGGGACCAGCTCCTGACCCGGAAAACTAGAGACAAGAAGGACAACCAAGCCAGCAGCTGAACTTCAGAACAGCCAAATAATTGATGACTTTTCCAGAGTGAAGTTTCTCAGCAAACATATGAAAACGGAATTATTAAATTACTTGCCATCATTTTACATCTTCCAAAGAAATAAAAGACCCAGACAGAGATCATCAATTGATGGCAACATAATAGAAGGACAGACAACTACACAGTGTACTTTCAGGTAGAAAGACACAGTGGTGTCTGCTAAGAAATTAGGGAGGAAGAGATATGGGGAGGGAGAAGGATAGAGGGGGGCAGAGAGGGACAAAGGGGGAAAGAGAGGGAGAGAGAACTGGGGACTTTTAGGGTTTCTTAAGACGGGGTCTTACTCTGTAGCCCAGGATGGAAGAGAACTCACAATCCTCCTGCCTCATCATCCTCCAAAATGTTAGGACTGTAGGTATGACCTGCCACAGTTCCACTTTTGAGAACTATGTCAAGTGACGTCATCAGGATGTAACAGCAAAATATAGATAAGGGGAACTCTACAGGAGGAGCAGACTAGTTTCTTAGTGAGATTATTTGTATACACATACAGAAAGACAGACAGAGAGAGACAGAGAGACAGACAGAAAGAGACACAGAGAGAGACAGAGATTAAAGCCATTTTTGCTTCCAGCCATGGTTTTAGGTAGCAGAGAGCCTTTGTCCTTTACTGTAAGCTACTGAGAATATATACAATATCTGCTCTCAGATGCTACATGAACCATACAGAGCTGCGAGCCAGGTGACCCTTCAACTCACTGCCTTGCCTGAGAAGGTGCAACTGAGCCAGAGATACACACTGGTCCTTTAGCAGAGGCAGGTGTACCTCTGAACTCGCTGGCTTACTTCAGGAGTCTCACTGCAGGGGAGCTGAGGTCTCTGACATTCCTGGTGCAGTGTTCTGAAGAGCAGAAAGCAGCATCAGATGAGAACTCTGCACACCCCCTTGAGTGTTTGCTGAATAGCAAGTTCTGTGTGTGTAGAGCAGTGGTTCTCAATTTGTGGGTCCAGACCCTTTTGGGGGTCAAATGACCCTTTCACAGGGGTCACCTGAGACCATTGGAAAACACACACATTTACATTACAGCTCATAACAGTAGCAGAATTACAATTATGAAGCAGCAACAAAATAATTTTATGGGGGTTACCACAGCATGAGGTTCCCACATTAGGAAGGCGGAGAACTGCTGGTGTATCATGACATCGCACAGGGTGAGCAAAAAGCACCTGTGGAAATAGTGAGTGGTTCCCAAAAGTCAGACTGAGAAACATTTGAATTCTGTGTTTGAGAATGAGACTTCTAGTTGACCACTGAGGGCATTCAGAAGACTCCAGAATGATCTTTTAAAGCTGGCCTGTAAGCTCTATTAAGGCAGATCTAGAGTACTTGCTGATTTGGGGATGCTTGAGATCTACTGCAAGGAGACTTAACAAACTTGCAAAGCCTCAAGTGCATCCGCGAGTGCTGTGTGCCAGAACAAGGGTTTTGTCGTATGAATTTACTAAACAGCATAACCCCTAGAAACAGTCTATAAGCATCATTCCTTCTCCCCACAGATACGTGTAGTCTTCGCCCCCATCAAGGAAACTTCTCTTTACACACATCGACAGAAAACCACAATCATTCAAATGAAATGTAGTGTTGGGGAGGCCAGTCCCCGTGGATGCATCTACAAAGCCAGAGCCTGGATAATTCTGTATCAGACTTGCTCCCGAAGACAGTTTCCTGAGGAAGCCATCACATCCCTTTCTCCCACTGTCCCGTGACAGCCAAGTTTGGGGGTTCACAGACTAAGTGAGAGATGTGTTTTAGAGATTTCCTGTGCCCCTCCTGCACACACATGACCCGTCTCCTTTGTGTACGAACATCAAGCTCAAGTTCATTTCCGATGACCTGGTCTTGTTGCTATGCAGTGTCTCGTGTTCTTCCCAGCAACCTGTCTCTCAAAGTGCCAGCGTCTTTCTTGGGTGATTCTAGACTCTGAAGCCCTTGGGACTTGATCGAAACAGGGCTGCCTCCGAGAAAGAACAGCAGGAGGCCCCCACAATCCATGACACTTTATCTGGAGGGCCCATGTGCCTGCAAAACTGTCCTTAGGGGGAGTTGGGCACAGTTCATCCTGGGAGTCAGAGTTGGCACTGAACTGAATCGTAGACCATGACAACAAGGTCTGTGGCTCAATTCAGGGCCAGGTTTTAGGCGTGGGCAGGGAAGGGGCTATCTGAGACTTACTTATCTCCCAAGCCTGATGCTCCTGTTCACCCTTAGGCCAGGACTCCTGCTTGGAGAACTGATTAGGGAAGGTATGATATCCCAAAGTAAGATCAGGATAGCTTTAAACTTAGGGTTGAGCCAGGCCTGAAGCCAAAGCCTTACAATGACCCAGAACAGAATCCAATGGCTTCTGATGGTATAAAGAAAAGAACGGGATGGGTGGTAGCTATTGCAGACAGACCCTTCCCTCCCAGGAGCTCCTGCAGAGGGTAAGAGGAGCCTCTCCTACAGCTATTGCCTAATTACCAGGCCATCTCCTTCAGGTAAGCATGCTCCATAGAGGAAGAAGGGGATCCAGTTAGCATGAGTAGACAGACAGACAGATAATAGATAGACAGATAGATAGATAGATAGATAATTGATAGATATGATAGATATGATTGATTGATAGATGATAGATACATAGATATATAGATATATACATAGATATATAGAAACATTGATAGATACATAGATAGATACATAGATATAGATGATAGGCATGATTAATAGATGATAGATACATAGATACATAGATAGATACATAGATACATAGATATAGATACATAGATAGATACATAGATACATAGATATATAGATACATAGATACATAGATATATAGATACATAGATACATAGATATATAGATACATAGATACATAGATAGATATAGATGATAGGCATGATTAATAGATGATAGATAGATGATAGGTAGGGAGGTAGATAGATGATAGATATGATATGATTGATTGATTGATTGATTGATAGATGATAGATAGATACATAGATGCATAGATAGATAGATATCCATAGATTGACAGATAGATACATAGATAGATAGATAGATAGATAGATAGATAGATAGATGATAGGTAGGTAGGTAGATAGATGATAGATAGATAGATAGATAGATAGATAGATAGATAGATAGATAGACAGACAGGCAGATAGACAGGCAGATAGAAATATAAATAAACAAACAAACAAACCACCCAAACCCTTCTTGCCCCTGGGCCCACTCTTGCTGAAGCAGAGCTCTTTACAAGAGAGAAGAACCTATTGCCCAGTGGGGCGAGACAAGCAGAATGACCCCTGGGAGGGTACGAACAGGACTGCAAAATGTGGGCCAACCTCCCAGACCCTCATTCCTCATGTTCCTCAGGGCAGCAGAGAATGGGACCCCTGGGGATGCAGAAAGTTTGGAACAAGAGAGCAGGCCAGGCCTGGATGAAAAGGAAAGCCACAGACAGGGCTGATGCACCACATGGCTCCTGACCCCTCTGTCAGCCCTCTATCCCATATATGTTGTGGGACCCTGTATTTGTGTTCCCATCACCCAGCTGTATACAAGGGCTCTGAGTGATCGGTGTGTGCCGAATTAAATCAAATTGATTTCACTTGACTGCTGAGGGACAGGATTTAATCCAGACTGCAATTAAATCTTCCTAATTTGAATCTGCTAATTAGGAAAAAGCCGGGCCAAATTTGGCAGTAGTGTGATTTATCTTTGAAGAGATTGTTCAGTTGAACAGAGAGCACCCGAGAATGCTCAGAAGACGGGAGACGGCAGAGAATGCTCACGACCACGCTCTCTCTGGCGTCCAGGAGCACAGAATGCAGTCAGCCAGCAAGAACCATGCTGTGTATGATTCTCAGCTCTCGTGGAAGGAGCCTCTAGTGCCACCCTGACCGAACCAGCTTTCCTGATCCAAGGTGTGGAAGATGATGCAGCTTTTAAAAAGTTGTCCCTCCTTTTCCCTGAGGAATATTCTCCCCCAACCCCAACTATCTGAAGTCCCTGGATGGGCTGCAGAGTCCTGAAAGTATAGGCCATGGAGAGGCTCCCTAGGGCACCTGCCTCTAAGGCACAGCATCCTCTACTTCCTCCTTTGCTTCTATCCACAGTCCTAAGCTTACCTCAGACCTCAGTCCAAGTCACGCTCTCTGTAATGCCTTTCTTACATGCTCTGTCATTTCTCTGTGGATCTTCCCTCCACCTTCTCCAGGAAGCCTTCCCTGACCACCCTAGCATCTCTGAATTCTTCTCCCAAGCTGTCCTCTAGAGTCCACTGGTTTATAGCACTACTGAACTTAGGAAACACTTCACATGCTGTCTCCCTTCCTTCTGGCAGGACCATAAACACTGAGCTCCAGTCTTGGCACAGAATAGTGCCCAGTTCCACTGAGCAAATTCCTGTATCCAGACCCTGTGGGGGGATGAAGTAGACGCCAAAGCTGAGTGCACGGAGGACGAACCTGCATCATTCCAAAGTAATGCAAACCAGAAACTACACGGATCTGGTAAGATCTGCCCCCTCTTTACCTCCCTCCTACCCTCCCCTCTCCCCCGTACCCTCCCCTTTTCCTCCCTCCCTTCCCCCCTCCCGTGCTCCCCAGCATCTGGAGACTCACCAGTCAGTGCCCTCAGCCAGATACCGGGGCTGAGGTGTCTGCAGTTGGTGGCCAAAGTCAAAGCTGGGGTGAAGGCGGTGGGGGTGGACAGACACTCGATCCTGACTCCGCCTGCACAGAAAGCAAGGACGGCCTGTGTGTCAAGAGCAGCCTGAGCCAGCTGCTCCCAGGAGCTTCCGAGTGATACCCAGTCCAGCTACCGCGGATGCCCCACTCTGCAATCCTTCATAAAATTTGGACTTCCCAAACACCAAGCAATGTCCCAGAAACTGCTTCCCTGAATTTGTTCATCCACCACCGCCAGGCTCCTCTCTCCATCACACTCTTCTTAGTTTTCAAGGCCCAGGTCAGAGTTAGCCTCCTCCAGGAAGGCCTCCCTGAACACACTACGTCATGGCAGCCTTTTTCCTTGGCTTCTCATCAGCCTGTCCCAGCCACCCCACCTGACCTCTGGTCAGGGATCCATCTATCACTGAGTCCAGCATTGCTGAGTTCTCCCAAGTACGCTTAGGAGTCCCTGAAGCTCTTTTCAGGTGCTTGAAAGGAAAAAACTATTTCCCTTTTCACCCTTTACTGTCATGAAGGCAAAGAGTAGAACTTTCCAGAAACTTTGTGACATAGGACTCTTCAAGATCTAGTACAGAAGCAGACATGAGGACATAGAGAAGGTCCGTTAAGCTATGTGCCACAGAGACTTGCAAATATATTTTGAGTGGTTCTCACTAAATTGGTACAGAATCCTTTTTCATATGACTATTTTATAGCCCTGAGAACCCACAGGCCACTGCAGCCAGGGAAACAGAGAAGCTAACTGAAGAGCTTCACCTGTCCATCCTCTCTCCATCCTCAATCCCCCAGTCTCACCCCCAGCTCTGTAGCAGTCCATCTGCTGTGGTCTCATTCCCAGGGGAATTAACCAGATCCTGGTAGAACACCCTGCTTTCCTCCCTCCTGTAGACCCCCTGAGCACCGCTCCATCCATTCCTAAGGGTCAGCTCACTATACCTAGAAACACATTTTACCCGGAACCCCCCAGTGACCATTACTATCAAGATCCAAGAAGACTCTCCTACCTGGCAACACACTCACCTAAGAACTAGAGAGGAAACAGAAACCAAGGAACAAAACACCCATTCACCAAAGACAAGACCAGGTATCAGCCCTAGAATTACAATCTTCCCAGACCCAACATAAAAACCCAATCAGTAACAACAGGACAGTGTCTCTCCACTGGAGCTCACAAGCCTGCCATAAAAGACCCTAAGAAATGTAGCACAGCCAGAGAACAAGGAAAAGACCTTTAAAATCGCCTGTATGAATATGGCAGAACTCCTCGAAGAGGAGATGAATGAATCCTTTAAGGAAATCTATGAAAACACAAACAAACAGTAGAAGGAAAGAAAAAACCATTCAAGACCTAGAAGTAGAAATAGAATCAATAAAGAAAACCCAAACTGAGGGGAATCTGAAAGTGAAAAACTTAGAAAATTAAACAGGAACCTCAGAGGCAAGTCTCAGCAACAGAATATTAAGAGACAAAGACAGAAACTCAGGCATTGAAGACACAATAGAAGAAATGGGTACCTCAGTCACAGAAAATGCTAAATAAAAAAAAAAATCCTGGCACAAAACAACCAGAAAATCTAGGACACTATGAAAAGATCAAATCTAAGAATAACAGATTTGTTGTCATTGATATCCAGATTTAATCTGTGGTGGTCAGATAAGATGTAGGGTATTATTTGAATTTTCTTGTATCTGCTGAAACTTGCTTTGTGTCCAATACGTGGTATGTCTTAGAGACAGTTCCATGAGGTGCAGAGAAGAAGGTATATTCTTTTGTGTTTGGGTGAAATGTTTTGTAAAAATTTGCTAGGTCCATTGGTTTATAATGGGTGTTGGTTCCAGCGTTTCTGCTTACTTTTTGTCTGTTTGACCTGTTTATTGGTATTAAAAATACCAATATTTTGGGGGAATAGAATGAGAAGAAATAATAGGAAAAAGAAACCCAGGTCAAAGGCACAGAAAATAATTTCAACAAAATCGTAGAAGAAAATGTCCCTAACCTAACTAAGGAGGGGCCTATCAAGGGACAAGAAGCTTACAGAATACCAAATAGACTGGACCAGATAAGAAATGTTCTTTGACACATGACAATCAAAACACTAAACATAAAGCACAAAGAAAGAACATTTAAAACTACAAAGGGAAAAAAGACCAAGTAACATATAAATGCAGACCTATTAGAATTACACCTGACTTCTCCATGGGGACTTTAAAATCTAAAAGGGCCTCTTTGGATGTCCTACAGGCTCTAAGAGACCACAGATGCCAGCCCAGATTTTTATACCCAGCAAAACTTTCATTCACCATAAATGGAGAAAATAAGACATTACTGATAAAACTAAATTTAAGCAATATCTGTCTACAAATCCAGCTCTATAGAAGGAGCTAGAAAAAAAAAAGAAGAAGAAGAAGGAGCTAGAAGGTAAACTCCAACCTAAAGAAGTTAACTACATTCAAGAAAACACAAGGAATGAATAACACCAGACCAAAAAAATCAAAGAGAGAAAATACACACACACACACACACACACACACACACACACTGCCCCCATGTATATACCACCACCACAACAAAATAGCAGGAATCATTAAGTGTTATTGATATATTTCACCATCAATGGTTTCAGTTCCAAGTAAAAACACAGACTGACAGAATAGGTGTAAACAGGATCCATCCTTCTGCTGCATCCAAGAAACACACTTAAACATCAAGAATAGACCTCACCTCGAAATGAGAAGCAAGCTAGTATACCTATTTTAATGTCTGACAAAATAGACTTCAAACCAAAACTAACCAGGAGAGATAGAAAAGGATACTACATACTTATGAAAGAAAAGCTTCACCAAAAGGACATTCCAATTCTTAACATCTGTACTCCAAACAAAGGGGCATCCAAGTTCATAACAGAAACACTATTACAGCCTAAGTCACATACTGACCCTCATGTACCAATATTGGGAGATTTTTAATACCAATAAACAGGTCAAACAGACAAAAAGTAAGCAGAAACGCTGGAACCAACAGACATTATAAACCAATGGACCTAGCAAACTATTACAAAACATTTCACCCAAACACAAAAGATATGCCTTCTCTGCACCTCATGGAACTGTCTCTAAGACATACAACATATTGGACACAAAGCAAGTTTCAGCAGATACAAGAAAATTCAAATAACACCCTAAATCTTATCTGACCACCACAGATTAAATCTGGATATCAACAACAAAAACAACAGAAAACTCAAAAGCTCATAAAAACTGAACAACTCACTCTTGAAAGGAAAAATGGGTCAAGACAGACATTAAAAAAATTAAGCTGAGCAGGGCAGGTGGTGGTGCACGCCTGTAATCCCAGCACTCTGGGAGGCAGAGGCAGGCGGATTTCTGAGTTGGAGGCCAACCTGGTCTACAGAGTGAGTTCCAGGACAGCCAGGGCTATACAGAGAAACCCTGTCTTAAAAAAACCAAATCCAAAAAACAACAACAACAACAAAAAAAAAAAAAAAGAAAGAAAGAAAGAAAAGAAAGAAAGAAAGAAAGAAAGAAAGAAAGAAAGAAAGAAAGAAAGAAAGAAAGAAAGAAAGAAAGAAAGAAAGAAAGAAAGAAAGAAAGAAAGAAAGGAAAAAAGAAAAAAATTAAGTGGACATAAGGACACAGTCCTTTAATCCCAACACTCAGGACATAGAGGCAGGTGGATCTCTGTGAGTTCAAGGCCAGCCTGGTCTACAAAGGGAATTCCACAACAGCCAAAGACAAAAGACCCTATCTCAAAAAAAGAAGGAGAAAGAGGAGGAGAAGGAAAAAAGGGAGAAAAAAATTAATGACTTACTAGAACCAGATGGAAATGAATATGCACCATACACAAATTTATGGGACATGATGGATTCAGGAGGTCCTGAGAGGCAAGTAAGGTCACAGAACTGTGTGCCTGCATCAAAGAGAAATCCCACCAATAATTTAACAGCTCACCAGAAAGCTCTAGAACAAAAAGAGGAAATCATACCCAAAACAAGTAGATGGCAAGAAATAATCAAAACTGGGGCTGAAATCAATAAAGTAGAAACAAACAAACAAACAAAAAACAGAACCTAAAGAATCAATGAAACAAAGAGTTGTTTCCTTATGAAGATCATTAAGATTGACAAACCCTTATCCAAACTAACTAAAAGGTAGAAAGAATATCCAAATTTACAAAATTAGAAAGGAAAGAAAGAAAGAAAGAAAGAGAGAGAGAGAGAGAGAGAGAGAGAGAGAGAGAGAGAGAGAGAGAGAAGAGAGGGAGGGAGGGAGAAATGGAAGGAAGGAAGAAGGAAGGAAAGGAAGGGAGGAAGGAAGGAGGAAGGAGGGAGGGAGGAAGGAAGGAAGGAAGGAAGGACATAGCAATAAACACTGAGTAAATCCAGAGAATCATAGAGATATACTTTTAAAAACCTGTACTCCACCAAATTTGAAAATCTAAAAGAAGTGGATAATTTTCTGACTAGATACCAGTTATCAAGGTTAAGTCAAGACCAAATAAGCAATTTAAACCTATAACCCCAAATGAAATAGAATAAATAGTTAAAACTCTACCAACCCAAGACAGATCAGGGCCAGATGGTTTTAACACCAGACTTCTACCAGACTTTCAAAGAAGAGTTACTACCAATACTCCTCAAATTACTGCATAAAATAGAAGCAGAAGGAACACTGCCAAATTTGTTTTACAAGACCACAATTATCCTGATACCAAACCGCATAAACACCCAACAAAGAAAGAGCATTATAGACCAATTTCTCTTATGAACATAAATGCAAAATTTTTTCAATAAAATACTTGCAAATTGAATCCAAGAATCCAGCAAAAAGATCATCCACCATAATCAAGTAGGCTTCATCCCAGAGATGCAGGGATGGTTCAACATACAAAAATAAATGTAATCCACCATATAGACAAACTGACAAGAAAAACAAAAACAAAAACACATGATCATCTCATTAGATAAACAAAGGGCCTTTGAAAAATCCAGTATGCTTCATGATAAAAGAGAGGTTAGAGATACAAAGGGCATACTTCAACATAATAAAGGCAGTGTACAGCAGTCCACAGCCAACATCAACATAATTAGAGAAAAAAAACTCAAATCAGTTCCATTAAAATTGGACACAAGACAAGATTGTCCATTCTCTCCATACCTATTCAATATAGTACTTAAAATCTTGGCTTGAACAATGAGACAACTGAAGGAGATCAAGGGGATACAAACAGGAAAAAAAGAAGTTCAAGTGTCTTTATTTTCAGATGATATGATACAAGTGACCCTAAAACTCTATCGGGAAGCCCCTACGGTTGATAAACACTTTTGGCAAAGTAGCTAGATATAAAATCAGTTCAAAGAAATCAGTAACCTTCCTCTACACAAATGTCAGACTGAGAAAGAAATCAAGGAAACAACACCTTCTACAGTAGCCTCAAATAATAGAAAGTATCTCGTGGTAACTCTAACCAAGCTTGTGTGATTAAGCAAACCAACAAAATCTCTTTAGAACATTGAAGAAAGAAACTGAAGATGATATCAGAAGATAGAATGATCTCCCATGCTCATGGATCAGTAGGACTAACATAGTAAAAATGACCCTCCTACCAAAAGCAATCTATAGATCCAAAATTCCAACACAATTCTTCACAGATCTTGAAAGAACAATTTTTAGCTTCATATGTAAATACAAAAACCCAGAACAGCAGAAACAATCCTGGATAATAAAGAACTTCAGGAGGTATAACTATCTCCGATTTCAAGTTGTACTACAGAGCTATGGTAATTTAAAACAGTATAATACTGGTACAAAAATAGGCACATTGATCAAAGGAATCAAATTGAAGACCCAGTCATAAATCCATACACCTAGGGACACCTGATTTTGTTTTGCTTTGTTTTGTTTTGTTTTGTTTTGTTTTATAAAGAAGCCAGAAATTCACACTAGAACGAAAGACAGCACTGTCAACAAATGGTGCTGGTCAAACTGGATGGCTGCATGTAGAATGCACACAGATCCATATTTATCACCCTGCCCAAACCTCAACTGCAAGTGGATTAAGGACCTCATCCTAAAACCAGATACACTGAACCTGACAGAAGAGACAATAGAGAACAGACTTGAACTTGTTGACACAAGAAAAGACTTCCTGAACACAACACCAATGGCTCAGGCACTAAGATCAACCATTAATAAGAGGAACCTCAGGAAACTGAAAAGCTTCTATGCAGCAAAGGATACCATCATTTGGACAAAACAGCAGCCTACAGAATGGAAAAAGTGTTTTGATCTTTTTAACTGTACATTCAATTGAAGGCTAATATCCAAAATAGGTAAACAGTTCAACAAACTAGGTATCAAGAAAACAAACGACCCAATTAAAAATGGGTCTAAGTAGAAGATTTTCAAAAAAGGAAACCCAATGACTGAGAAACACTTAAAAAAAAATGTCCAACATCTTTAGACATCAGGGAAATGCAAATCAAAACTACTTAGAGATTTCATCTGACACCTGTCAGAAAAGCTAAGATCAACAAGACAAGAGACAACTCATGCCAGCAAGGATGTGGAGTAAGGGGAATACTCTTCCATTGCCAGTGGGAAGGCAAATTTGTACAGCCACTGTGGAAATCAGTGTGGTGGTTCCTCAGGAAGCTGGGAATGGATCTACCTCAAGACCCATCTATATGATGTGGGCATGTTTTCAAAGGATGCTCCATCCTTCCACAAAGATACTTTTTTAATCATGTTCATAGCCAGAACTTGAAAACAATATAGATGTCCCTCAACAGAAGAATGAATAAAGAAAAAGTGGTTTGTTTACACAATGGAGTATTACTCAGCAGTTAAAAATAATGAAACCATGGAATTTGCAGATAAATGAGTAGAAGTAGAAAAATCATCCTAGGGTAGGTATCTCAGACCCAGAAAGACAGACATGGTATATATCTGCTTATACATGGGTATTAGCTATTAAGACAATGATAACTACGCTACAATCCATAGAGACATAGAGAGTAGGTATGGTGTAAGGGTCTGGGGGAGGTGGGGGCAGATAGATCTCATTAGGAAGGATGAATAGTTACTTACAGATGGCGGGCAGGGGGCTGAACTGTAGGATCAAGTGAAGAGGGAGTAAGTAACAAGGAGGGAAAATAAACACCTAACCCGCGGGTCATTTGAGGAGTAGTATGGAAACTTAATACAGTAAAAGTGTCTTAAAATACATACATATATGAAAGAAATCTAAATGAAATTGCCAAATAATGGAGGAGACAGACACACCCCCCTCCCCCAGTTGGCCATCTCTTGTCACCAAATGAAGTTTTCAATACCAGGACTGAGTTACATATAATTGAGTTGTTGGCCAAAGTGAATCCCCCAAACAACCCAGGCTGTTCTAAGACCACAGGTTGCTCTCTATAAGCTGACAGCAAGGCCCATTGCTGAAGACAGCACCCACACAACTCACTGAACACGTATGAGTTCAGCTGGTGCCTGCGTCGAGCCTTCATCCTTACATTCTAGTGTCTTTGGTACAGGGAGATACTCTGCACACTACCAAAAGAGAAATGTCAGCGCCACCCCAGCCACAAACCCTCTGATTTACAGTGCTCTCCTGCCTGTCAGATCTGTTAGTGCAATGGCGGCGCAAAGCTTGTAAGAGAAACTAACCAATCTCTGATTTAAGTTCCACTCTGCGAGATGGAGTGGAGCCGACAGCCAGCCCTGCTTGGGTGAGAACGAGGAACCTGAGACTAGATAGCCCTGGGATCCAGAGTAAACTAAAATACTACTGTTCTAAAAACAAAACAAAACAACTCAGCAATAAAATGACTCCTAATAACATTCTGCGGTATTTACAGATGGGTGCTTTGCTCGGTCAGCATCCGAGAAGTGTCCCCCCTCCCCCCCAATCCCCCCCCCCCCCCGCAGCAGATCAGGATTGATACAGAGGCATGCATGATGCCTTATGCAGGTGGGGCGGGACCAGACCTTAGAATGCGCAGCTCTGTGGAATGTGTCCATCAAACCCCTCCCCTCGAGCACAGGGGACCCCTTGGAAGAGGGAAGTGTAAGAGGCGGGGGGCCTGGGGGATACCGGGAGAACAAGGTCCTCTAAGTCAACGGAGCAAAGTTCCCATGAACTCAGAGACACTGAGGCAGCACACAGACGCCTGTGCAGATCTGCACCAGGGCCTCTGTGCATATGTTATGACTCCCAATTTAATGCTTTTATGGGATTCCTGAGTGGGAACCAGTGGGAACTCTGACTCTTGTGCCTTCTCTTGGACTCTTCTCCTGCTGTTGGTTTGTTTTGTCTAATTCCAACTGTTTTTGTTGTTTTACCATATTTTATTATATCATATTAGTATCAACCCTTAGAAGCCTGTTACAGAAAGGGGGTGGATCCCCGATAGGAGGAGAGATGAGGAGGAACTGGGAGTAGAGGGAAGGGAGACCTTAATCAGGATATATTATGTGAGAGAAAATTCTGTTTTCACTAAAGTGAAAAGAATTGATAATTAAAAAGAACACTTAAAAAATTTACCATGCCGTATCTATCGTTATTTTTAATGAATAGATACTTCAAATTTTCTAACATGGTAGACTCATATTCTTTGTAGTCATTATTTTTTCAGTGTGAAAAAGTCCCTGAAACCCAGAAGGCTGAGAAACTCCCAGGGGTGCTTGTCCATTTTTTCTTTACAGTTGAGGCTCAGAGGAAGATAGTGACTTGCTATGCCAGAAGATTTGATTGCGGCTATTTTATCAAGTTACGTGGGCAGACAGCCACAGTCTCCAACTCTAGCCTCCAGAGCTGGAACCAGTCATTTCCTTTGGTATTCTGGTATGGTATGGGGAAAACCAGAACCAGGCCACCAAGAGAGCAGGAGGGGATTTGTGAGATCTCCCACTCCACAAAAGTCCACCGTAAGCATCACTGGCCACTGCTTACCCAACCCCTGACCCTGAATCTGGGTGATGTGAGGGGCCATGCTAGGGTCTGACCTGAAACCAATGCAGATACCAGAGGCAAAAGCCATCCCCTGAAGAACCCACTTTGTGACTAAGGCCAATCTTGGTTGAAAGAAGCCCCGCCCAGTCCTGCCCCATCCTGCCCCCTTCTCTGCCCGGCTCCTGCCGACCTGGGGTGCGAGACGAGCCTGCGGTGCTGAGCTTCCAGGAGCTGCTGCTGCAGCAGGTATTGCTGGTGCAGGGCCTGAGGTAGGAAGGAGGGACCTGTGACGTCCTGGAACTGCAGGGTGGGCAGCGGGGTCAGCGACTGGTGCAGCGTGCCACTGTGCTGGTGGGCCGGGGCCATGTGGGCGCTGAGGCCCGGCTGTGACTGCACGGGGTGGGCCAGCGGGAAGTCCGGGGCTAGCTGCTGCGGCTGTGGGGGGCCCAGGTGGAAGTGGCGGCAGGAGGTAGCGTGAGGATGCTGAGACCTTTGAAAGGGGGCACCTGTAAAGACAAAAGACAGAGATCTCGGTGAGGACCTGCAAAGGGCTCTGCTAACTGAGCAGGGTCCCCACCCCTGGACAACCTGGACCTTTGTAACACAGCTAGCTGATCTACAGCTTTACCCCCCATGTGCCACCGTCGTTAATGCTCCATAAAGGTTCTCTGTGTGTTAGCAGAGGAAGTGCTTGCTTTAATGTACAGAGAAGCAAAGACCCCCTAAAGCCAGCCTGGCCTTCTTGAATTAGACTCCTCCCATTCAATTTCTAAAGTGTTGGTGCTGGGTCGGAAGGAGGGACCTTAAAGAAAATTGTGCATAAAGTTTAGGGTGACCTAGACAAGCCCTGAACTTTATGGAGGAAGCTCTATTCCAGCATCAGCAGCTAGAAATTGTGTTACCGTTTTAAGCAGGAAAGGGTCACACAGAAATGACCTTTTAAAATATCAATCAGGCCCAGCGTTGCTAGCAAAGGCCTTTAATCCCAGCACTCCGGAGGCAGGTGGATCTCTGTGAGTTCAACACCAGCCTGGTCTGTATATCAAGTCCCAAGACAGCCATGGCTATATAGGGGGATCTCATCTCAAAAGAAGGTGGGGGGGGGTGTTAAAATAAAAATTGTTAATAAAAAAATAAAATACCAATCCATTTATTGTAAGATTAGAATTTAAAGCAAACAAATCCAGGTATAAGCTGAATGCCAGCCTTCTTTAACGAAGGCTCCAGTGTTTTGTGACTAGAATTGAGCAGGATTACAAAGCTTTGCAAGAGGCCCTGATGGACAGTCCGGCCTCAGAGGAGTCCTCCTGTGAGGTAGGCAGCCGGCTTGGAGCTGCAGAAAGAAACCCACGGACATGAGAATGAAGAGATAAGACAAGGCCTGGGGGACAGGAGTGAGACAAGTTTGGAGAGCAGATGGGGGAATGCGCAAAGCTGAGAAATCAGAAACCCAGCACCTACCAAAGGGTCAGTTAACAAACAGTGGATGGGTCACGCCAGGAGTGGGGGCGGGGTGGGGGGATGGAGGACAGGAGGGTCGGGAATGGGGGCAGCAGCTACTTGGGAAGGCAGAAGACAGTATGGGATCAAGAAAACAGAGAATGTGCTACACCCATCCTCCCAGAAAGGTCTCAGTGCATGCGGGAGGGGACGCCAGGCGCAGAAAGCAGGGGCATAGAGAAAGCAAGCAGGGTCAGGAGAAAGTTTGTGGCACGTCGAGACCTCTGCTTTCATGTGTCACTAGGTATGTGGCATTGCTCTGCATTCAGCACAGGTACACTGGACTGGAAACAGGAGTTGGGGGAGGGGGAATGCATCTTCAAAGAAAGCCATTGTTCCCACAGGTTCACGTGGTTCAGAACACCCCAATGAGGGGCTGGAGAGGTGGCTCAGCGGTTAAGAGCACCTACTACTGCTCTTCCAGAGGTTCTGAGTTCAATTCCCAACAACCACATGGTGGCTTACAACCATCTGTAATGTGATCCAAGGCCCTCTTCTGGTGCTATCTAAAGAAAGCTACAGTGTACTCACTCGTATACATAAAATAAATAAATCTTAAAAAAAAAAAAAAAAACAAAAACCAGAACACTCCAATGAAATGTATAGCTTCCTGGGGCTGGACAGATAGCTCAGTGGTTAAGAACACAGCTGCTCTTCCTGGCACCCACATGACAGCTTGCAACTGTCTGTAACTCCAGTTCCTGGGGATCTGACACCCTCCCACAGACATACATTCAGGCAAAACACCAATGCACATAAAATGAAAATAAATACATTTAAGAAAATATGTAGGTCCCACTGTATCCTAAAGCCCATATTTGGAAAGCTATATCTATATCTCTATATGTGCATAGAGCTTCTAAACCTATAATGACTTAATCAGGCAACCCAATGATGACCAGTTGTTTTTGTTTTTTTTCTTGAAGAAAGGTAAAAGGGAACAGGGAAAACATACTTTTATATGAGAAGGAAAAAAAAAACCCTGAGAAAGAAAACCAACAAAATAGGAGACCATACTCTAAAGAGCTGCAGTGTTCCCAAGCACACAGCTGCTCAGGACTCCAGACAGTTCTGGGAATCTGAAAGGTTGTCTGGAGGAGAGGAGACTGGGAAATGGTGTTTGAAGGCAGTTTACACATCGACAGAGACTTTGGGAAGAGTCTAAATACTGTAAGAAACAAAGCAGCCCTAAAGGGACGGGGACCATCACCAGGGAAATAAAAAGTAGTGTGAGTTAGTGTAACTATTACACAGAACTTGGCTCAACACTAAACAGTGTGTACCAACCATAACACAAATAATAAGCTGTATTAAGACAAAAAAATCGTCTGAAGAACATAAGCAAGGGCCAGGAATTTTAAAATCAACAAATAGCAATCCAATGGCTTCATCTAAAATCTGCATAATAATGTCCATGACTCAGGGAAACTGCCTAGTTCCAAACCCAAACATAGAATCCTAGCACGGTGGGGTGTCTGACTCTGGAGGGTCGTAGGGCAGAGAGTAGCAACTTCGTGGCTAAAGTCATCTCATACTGAGGTTTGTAAATGGCACACACCTCCTCGACTTTTGTAATGGACATATTTGGAAAGCAAAACGAAAATAAAAATAATGTCTGCCTGAGTCCAAGTCAGAGTCTATTTATGTGAAACTTCAATTCCCAGGAGGATTTGGGTAAGTCAGGTCCCTCTCAGCCTTGTGAAGAGTGTCACAGTTCCCAAAACTGGAGCCTGAGAAGGCAGAAGACACCAGTCTCCCCTTTCCAAGTCCCCATCCTGTCATCATACACAACAAAAGAAGAGGAGCAATTCAGCAAGACAGGGGTGGGAGAGGGGTGGGGAAGGGTGGGGAGGGGAGAGGGGACACAAAGGCATGAAAAGGAAAGAAAACCCTGCACAGGAGCAAAAGTCAGGTGGGACCACACGGGAAAGAAATGGAGATTGTGTGTGTGTGTGTGTGTGTGTTTTTAAAGGATATCGATGAGACTAAAGCCAACTCTGCCATAAAATTATGTGAGACCCACACAGGTAGTTTTAACTTTCCGCACCTATAGCAGGTAAAACTCACTTTAAATATATGTAAGAGCATGCCTAAAATGCTCTTTTAACGTGTATTCAGTATCAGAATGCTCTCATACAAGTGTCCATGGTCAGCCGTGGTTTTGCCCTTCTGACGCTTTCCACGTGGTGTATTTATTCTGGGGTACATGGCTCCCCTGGGGAGAGTGCAGCTAGCAGGAAGAGGTCAACACCATCCACAGAGCACAGCCTTCCGGCCTTTCCCACAAGGCCTTCCCTCAGATGGGATGAAGAGCCCTTCCCCTCCTACCTGTGAAACACAAATGCTGGCACTAAAGCTTCATACTTCCCGGTCTCCCTAAATCCTGAATGGTGTGGGTGCTTAGCAAATGTCTGGGCGTCTGCCTGGTTACAGGAGGAAATGGTGGGGGCAGGGCACAGGGGCTGGGGTCGACTAAACTTGAACTGGCTTAAAATTGACCGAGACAGAGAGGAGTAAGGAGCCCCGATGAGCCCTGGGTTTTACAAGGGCTGGACAGACACAGCGTCTTCTGCCTCTGCCCTGCTGGAGCCTCTCTGGCTGCCAGGAGCAGCCCTACTGTCCCCTCAGACCCTCCTGCTCCATGAGAGAGGTTCACTCTCCTGCACCTCTAGCTGTGAAAGGGAATGCAGATGCTCACAACCAGACTCAGCAGCAGAGGGCCATAGACCAAAGCAAGTTCTGCCTGCAGTCACCTCTGTTCCCTAGGAGTTCTGGGCCCTCACCGTCCACACTGAAGCACAGAAGCTGGGAACAGCAGAACTCAGCCCTGTGCCATGTCGTCTTTGTAAACAGCTGCCCTGTTCAGTCTCCAAAACCAACAGTGAAACTCGGGGGAATCTGGAGTCTTTGACAAGCCAAGAGCCAGTGATATCTGAACAACCGTGACATCTCCAAGCCTCCCCCCAACCCGCCCTTTAGTCATCTACCCGCATTTTTTCCCATTAGAGTCATTCTGTCCCATTAAAAAATAATTTCCAGATGTCCCTGATTATTCTATGCATTTATCATATTTCCCCAGGGTTAAAATGCCACCAACTGAAAGATTCATCACAAGCTATATAACATTTTCAGTGAGTGGGGAAATAAACAAAATAAATCCCACCATATTAAATAAACACATCAATTATAAGGCACAAATTACTATCAGAAAGCGGGAAATGTGTGTCTTAGGAGTCTGGAAATTGATGCTGACAATTACCACCTCTTGAGGCTTGGCCAGGAGCAGTGCTTGACAGTAGGGGACTGGGCACAAGAGATGCAGGTGCTTGGCAGAGGCTGGGCAGCCCAGGGTAGCCCTGCACAGCTGGGACCAGGGCAGCTCTGCACAGCTGGGACCAGGGCAGTCCACAGGTGTGTGGCTCACCTGCAGCCCACCTGCTGCACCTGGGACACAAGACAGGTGCTCCACAAATGCCTAGGAACTGGGTGCCTCGTGCCTCTCAGGCAAGGAGCCCAAAGGATCCCGGCAGGAGAAGGGGTAGATCTGAGGGCTGGAGCATGCACACCGTGGGGTCAGGGGGAAGAAAAGGGAGACTTAGAAAATACAGGGCAGAGGACTGTGGGAAGGGAAACTGAGATAACAGTAACCACATCTCAAGTCTAAATGCTTTACTGGTTTGCATAGGACACGCCCTTCAGAGTGAATGACAGATGGAGATTTCAAAGTCTCCTTTTAAAAGCCAGGAAAAGACAGGGCAGAGCCACAGAAGCCAGGACTCCAGGCCAGCAATGAAAGAGGCTGTGGCCTGAATGCCTGTACGTTCAAATCCCAACCCCCAGTGGGGTTGGATTAGGAAGTAGGACCTTTGGGAGGTGATTAGCTCTCATAAAGGAATTAATGTCTTTAGAACAGAGACACCCTCCCGCCCCCAGAGCTAGCTGGCCCCTTCACTGTGTAAAGACACAGCTGGAAGGCACCATCTATGAAAATACAAGTGCTTGCCAGACACTGTGTCTGCTAGCATCTTGAACTTCCAGAGTCCAGAACCGTGAGCAACAAATGTTTATTTTTTTATAAGTTACCCATTTTATGGCATTTTGTTTGAGGAGTCCAAGGAGTTCTGCATGAGGCCGCCCACGGAGGACAATTGTGTCAGTCCATCCTTACTGTCAACTTGATGCGCCTAAGAATCACCATGTAAATAACTCTCTAGACACAAATTGGCTTAATTGAGATGGAAAGACCCACCCTAACTGTGAGTGGTACCATTCTGTGGACTTTGGTCCTAGAATAAAGAAAAAGGAGAGGAGAAACTGGGCGAGCTATTTGTCTCTGTCTCCTGACTGTAAGCAATGTGACCAGCCACCTATTTCATATCACCATGGCTTCCCCTCTGCGTTCAATTGTGAGCCAAAATAACCCTTCCTTCATGAGCTGCATTTGCTTTGTTACAGTAACAAGATGATTTAACCAATACAAGGGTAACGCTGAGACAGGAACAGGAGGCCTAGAGGATACCTTGCTTCCACTGAAGCCTTCTCTGAACTGTGGACGAGGGTGGACTGGTCAGAACCGGGCCTACTGAGAGCAGAGGAGCTAAGTCACCAGAATGCTCAGAAGTCCCAGAAAACCAGCAGAAGTTCCTTAAGGCACGGACAGACAGACAGATAGGCAGACACATTCACACCCATGGACACCTTAGGAACCTAAGATTGTCACAGGCAATCCAGCCATCCTGGACTAGACTTCCCAGACTCCTCCCAAGAATGAGCGAAAGACCCTGGGGGAGGGGTGAGAAGGATGGGAACCAGACCCTGTGGGGCCCTAGGGAAGCTGGCAGCCTGTCCCCTCCTGCTCAGGCAGGTTCTCAGGGTGTCTGGTTTCCTGCTGTCCCTGCTCATTGACCCAGGTCACACCCCACCAGCACTGGGACAGAACAGGGAGCAGGCAGTGGAGTGGAAAGCCAAAGAGACCCCTCCCCAGAGGCACCATGCTCACATGGAAAGGGAACAGGGCCCAGCCTCACTCATAGAACTTTGTGAACTCTTTGTAAAGCTCACATAAGCAGCTCAGAGACCCAGCCCTCTACAGAGCTGATGTCTGTCCACAGAGGCCTCTTGGCAAGTCACTTCCAAGGGCAGCCAGAGCAATCTGGTGTCAGGACTCCATCTAAGAGGTCAGGGCACCTCTCCTCACAGCCACAGCAGATTTCTCTGGGCCTCATTTTGACTTGTGGCCTGGGTATGCTGCTCACAAGGAGCTCCCAAATGAATACCTCCGTAGCTGGTCTCTCATCTCCTTCACTGAAAGGAAGTGAGTATGTGATGGTTTGTATATGCTTGGGCCAGGGAGTGGCACTATTTGTGGCCTTGTTGGAGTAGGTGTGTCACTGTGGGCTTGGGCTTTAATACCCTCATCCTAGCTGCCTGAAAGCTAGTCTTCTCCTAGCAGCCTTCAGATGAAGATGTTCAGATTTTCCTGCACCATGCCTGCTTGGATGCTGCAGTGTTCCTGTGGGGTGGAGCTTAGACAAAACCCAGTGTTGGTTTCTGCGATGGTTTCTGCACTCGCTCGAACGTCCTGTCTGCTCCCTGCATTGCGGCTGCCGCTGCTCGCTGTGCCCACACGTGCGCACCACGGGCACCGCGCCGCGGGATGCAGTGGAACTGTGAACTGCAATGAGACACGCTAGACCAAATAGCTCCACGTGGGCTTTATTTAAGATAGGGAAGGGGTAGCAGGCGGGAAGGAAAGGGGGAAGAGAAAGGAAGAGAGCGAGGAAAGGAGCGCTGCTCAGTTATATACAGGATGTGTGTGTGGGTGTGTGTGTGTGACGTAATTACAGGTAAAGGTGGGCTATGGAATTCTGGGTAAACGGCAGCCGTTGCCTTAGCAACAGACCTATACATTGCTTGTATGGCGTCACAAGCTTTGCAGGCCTCGGGTACCTACAGTTCCCACATTGATGATAATGGACTAAAAGACTTCAGAGGAACCTGTAAGCCAGCCCCAAATCAATGTTGTCCTTAGAAGAGTTGTCTTGGTCATGGTGTCTGTTCATGCAGTAAAACCCTAAGACAGGGTATTTTCAGGGCAAACACCATTTGGCAAATGAACCTTCTTTTTAGAGGCTTAGACTCTATGAGGGACCAGGGAATAAGAGAAGGAGGGAAAGGTAGGCAGGAAAATAAGAAAGAATAAAAACCTTCATCATCGTAGAGACAGAAAGGTTAAGTTACCAGCTGGTAAGGAAATTGATTCCTTATGATATTGTCAAATAGTCCAACTAAATGAGGTCAAGATGGTAAGGCCTTCACTGTAAAGATAAGGAAGGGCCTGGAGTCCATGAAAGTGGGAGTGATGTGTCCTAGGGCTCTCAGGCACTTGACGCTAGACTTGAGATTCACATTCTGCTCTGCCAGGTACAGAATCCTGCCTCCCTCTACAGGATCTGCACACACCCATCCATGTCTACACATTGTTTTCCCAGAAATGGATCCTCCTATGGACCTGGCCACTGAACAGGAATGGCCCTGGTGGCCCTCCCCCTGACCCTTCGATTTGCTGTGCATCTCCCAAGATCCCCTAGAAATGCACCCATTCCTGCCTCAGGAAGTGACTGCGAGCTGGCAAATTATCGACCTCTGGCATCCATGCAGGAAGGTGCAGAGGGGTGGCACATAGAGAGTGCTCAGGCTGTGCTGGTCAACAGCTCCAGGCCCTCTCTCTGGCCTGAGATCAAGGACAAGTCCAAGACCATGACAAAGTGACAGCTTCTCTAGCAAGACAGGTAGTACTGCATCTTCAGAAATCCCCATGGAAAAGGCTTCAAGGCCTTGCCTTTAACAGAGTTTAACTGTTGGAAGGAAGGAAAGAAGGAAAGAAAGAAGGAAGGAAGGAAGGAAGGAAAGAAGGAAGGAAGGAAGGAAGGAAGGAAGGAAGGAAGGAAGGAAGGAAGGAAGGGCAGAAGTTTCTAAAGTGCTGGGAACCATTTAGACTCTTGGTATTTATGAGATGGTCCCTGATGATGGAGTTGTTGTGAGGCCCCTTAAATTACCTGGCATGAGGAACAGATGGAAATCAAGTTGTGGGCAGGGGAGTGGCCACAGTGGTCATCAAAGGGGCAAAGCTCTTCTGACAGAGAGGTTGAAGTCCACATCAGAAGGGCATCATCTTTCAGAAAGTACTTTGTTCCCCCACCCCCACCAGCTCCTGATCACTGAAGATCCCACAGAAGACAGTGGGAGCCAGCAGGGGGTGGCTTTCTGGGCTTTCCACAAGATAATACACTTCTCCTGCAACATCTATCCCCTGCTCCCTTTTGTGTGTGGTGGGTTAACCATAGGTGAAGTTGGGAATGGGTCAGCCCCAACCAAGATGGCCCTGGTGCTGGGGGAGGGAAAGGAACAGAGCAGCAGGGGACACAGTCTGAGGTCCTTGGGGATTAAAGGCCTGGCACATGAACCAGAGTACAAGGAGACGAAAGTTCCTCTTCAAAGCCCCCCACATTGATTCCAGGAGCCCCCTTTTCCTGGGACAATACAGCTTGGAATCCTATTTCCTGTCTTCTCAGTGCATCCTAGGAGACGCTCAGACTTGGACTCCTTGAGATGAGGGAATGTATCCTTTGGGATTCATTCAGAAGTAGATGTTTGGGGAAGTGCCACGGGAAAGAAGAGGAAGGGTACCCTGTGGAGAGTCGTGAATGGCAGCCTGGGAGTCTGGGGTACATTTCTAAGCAACTACTTGACTACAAACCGGGAAAATTGGAGATAGGAAAATGAAAGCGGGTCGTCTGCCCAGAACCCAGATGCCCAGCCGACCACACCTCCTGCTTTCTGTTCCTCTCCAGGTAGCTCTGTGTGGCTATTGTACTGTTCTGATCAGCCCTAAGGGGCCTGTTTCCAGGCTGAGCCTCTCGGGCAACCAGATGTCTGCTTTCCTGCCTCTCCATATTTTGGTTCCCCGTCCAATGGAGGCTTACACAGGAAGTGATATGCCCAAGGGGGTCCTTTATAGCCCAGAGCAGCTTTATGACGCTTCCCCAGGGCCAGTCTTTGATCTCTGATGAAAAGCTCAGCTTCACCCAAGGAGCTGGATTCCAGCTCTCAAAATACTGCAGGGAGGAGGACGGAGCGGATTTGTCCATGGTCTTAGTAATCAGGCAGCAAGCAGGCAGGGCTGGAGTCTTGACTCCATTGATCCCTGGGCATGGAGGGAGGGGGTCTGGAGAGGAGGGTGATCAGGGACAGGATGTAATCACAGAAAAGGAAGCACCTTTTCTCCATTTAAAGTCTTTAGGAGGTCTGCAAGCCCTGGTTCCCTCTATAGACAGAACAGCACAGTTTCTGGATAGCATCTGGAGTCCAACAAAGGTACAGCACGTCAGAACTAGGTCTGCCTCACTCACCCCCATCCCAGCTCCTGGCAACAGATACTAATGCACTAAACCCTCACTAAATGAAGAGAAGAGTGAGGACCTGTGGTGCACGGGTGCGTAGGAAGCAACCCTGGGTTGCAGACTTCGGGAGAGTTCAAGTTGGTGCCTTCCAGCCTTTGAGCCCTGTGTGGATTTCAGATGTCAAGGGAATGAGGATAACTCAAGTAGACACAGGCAGGGAGACTAGCCTTGAAGAGACACCGGAAGAAAGGCCAGATTCGCTGCACTGAGCAGAGTCATATGGCCAGTCCAACATGAGCCATCAGTCAGTGTGTGTCACCATCAACTAGCCCAGAGAAAGAAGTGACAGGAGGCTCCCTGCTGTCGCTTATGGCAGAGGTGAGAAGGTACCACAAATGCCATTAGTTGATGGTATGAGCCCCATGCACTGAGGGCCTGTTCCCATGGTGATGCTCAGAGATGGACCATGAGTATCTGGTCTCATCGATGGATGCATCCACTGATGGGTTCATAATTGGATAGATTATCCACAGGAGGTGGAGGAAGCTGTGGTAGGTGGGCCCTGACTGGAGGAAGTGAGTTGCTGGAGGAATGGGGTTGCCTTTGAAGGTATATCCTGTGTCCCGCCTCTCTCTCTGCTTCCTGGCTGACTTGAGAGGTCATGTACTTGTGCGTCTATGACTCAATAATAGTTTTAAGAAAAAAAAAATCAAATCTTCAAATCTCAACATCTTCCCAGATGTGATCACCTTACTAGGTGCCCAGAGCAGTGGAGCATGCTCTGAAGGCTCCTACCTCCAAGCCCCATGATGGGGGCTGCACAGCATGGGTTGGACACACAGAGGCCAAACTGACCCATGTGGTCAGGAGAAACGATGGCATCCTCCTGCCTTGGTGCCCACTGCTCCCAGAGAATTCTGACATCAGATGACTGTTCCCTCCCAGCCTGGACCTGACCGCTGAGCAGTGATGAAGAAGGGCAGATGTGAGCTTTGATTGTGACTTTTCTCAGGAGCAGACCATATTCTGGGATTTAAAACAGCAGCACAGTGAGACACTGCTGTTCTGGCCTCCCCATCCTCCATAAAGCAGCTGGGGGCAGGGTGGGGGCGCTGGGTATCTGCTTGTCTTTGGAGGGAGCCAGGCAGAATTCCTGGGATATTCCATCTAGCACTCCAGTGTGTGTGTGTGTGTGTGTGTGTGTGTGTGTGTGTGATGGAGACAGAGACAGAGACAAAAAGAGAGAGGATGTTTGTAGATAGAAAAGAGAAAAGAGAAAGGAAGGTGGGAAAGAGATAAGGTTATAAAGAACAGGAAGGGAAATAACAAAAGAAAGAGAAGGGAGGGAGGGAAGCAGGAGAGGGAAGAGGATACCTGGGAACCCCAGAGCTGAAGGTTTCTCGCAGCTAGCAGATCCTGGAGGCCACTCTTGCAGCCTGGCCCATGTCTGGCCCTCTCATGTGACTGTCAGCCCTTTGGCTGACTCTCGTGCGTCCTGTGACTAGCCCTGTCTTATTACATTTCTCCAAGCACACCTGGGCTCGCTGGACCTTGTTGCCTCTGCTAACCTCTTAGAATCCTACCTAGTTGTTTCAAGCCAGCATCCCTTCCACCGGGTCACCCAGCTGGACCAAGAAGTGCCTCAGGTCCAGCTCTCATGCAGGAAAGTCCTCGGGAGAATAGTGGAGCAGATGGCTTCCTATCTCTGGTTCCAGCTTTTCACCTTCAGAATGAGTCTGACATCCCAACTGTCTGGGGTGGCAGGGTGATACTGAGACGCATGTCCCACCAAGTAGAAATGTTTCCAGCCTCTGCCAGGCAAACCCAGGGATGACTGCAGACACTGGGCTGGGGAGCCTCTCTGGAATGGGAACTATCTCCCAGATTATGAGAGCGCCTATTCCTTTCTGCCAGCCCCCACTCGTCGAGTCCAGCAGAGGGCAGTCTGCCAACAGCAGCACCCCAAGCCGACAGCACCTTAGGGAGCCAAGGGGCGGCAAAAGCATTTCCCACTGGAGCCAAACCCCAAGGGTGGGGGGATTGTTGTTTTGGATTAAGCACTGATCCTCTCATCCATTTTCAGAGTGGAGATGTGTGAAAGAGGGTAATGCATTAAATCCCTACTGTGCAGGGTGGGGAATCAGGAAACCATGGCAACACCAGATGAGGTAGCAAGAGGAGGCGCAAAGTCTAGTTCTGCCCCAGTAGCCGGGGATGGAACAAAGTGCACAGTAGCTCTCTCTCTCTGGGTTGCTCTGTCATGCCACAAAATTAGCTGTCGCTCAGAACTTGACTCATTCATTCAGAATAATGAGGTTATATAAAGAATGGAAAGAGGCATGAGTGCGTGCCTACTATGTGCAAGTAATCTAGGTGCAAAGGGTCCAGAACAAGCAAAACAGTCAAACCCCCTCGTCCCTGTGGAAATAAATGTGATCTCCTTCTGCAGTGCTCAGGGGTTACCACATGAGAAAGGTGGCAAGTTCAGTTAATAACCATGCATATGCCAAACTCCAGAGTCTTAATATGAACTTACGGGGGGAAAAAAAAACAGAAAAAAAATTCTTCAAATTGATTACATATTAAAATTCTATAGTATATATATTGGGTTAAATAGTGCATATTATTAAAATTAACTTCACCTGTTTCTTTTTACCTTTTATTTTAAAAATGTAGTTGCTAGCTGGGCAGTGGTGGTGCACACCTTTAATCCCAGCACTTGGGAGGCAGAGGCAGGCAGATTTCTGAGTTCAAGGCCAGCCTGATCTACAGAGTGAGTTCCAGGACAATCAGGCTACACAGAGAAACCCTGTCTCAAAAAAAAAAAAAGGGGGGGGGGTTGCTAGAAAGTTTAAATTACAAAAGTATTTTCTTGAATTGTATCTTCATGGACTATAGTCCAGATACTAAGTAGCTACAGAAGAAGCTTAAGTATTGATGGCCACGATGGTAACTACACACAAACTGAAAGCAGCAACAGAAGAGATACTGAAAGTAGCGACAGAGGAGATAAGAGAAGTCTCATTGTAAAATAGGTTGGCCAGAAGAGCTTTCACTGGGAAGGTAACTTAAAACAAAATGAGCAGATGAGTAAGCAGGAAGATAAGCAACCCGAGGCAGAAGAACTGTGTGCACAAGCCCCGTGGTTAGAGTGAGCCTGGCATCTGGAGCCCTGCATCCCAGGAGACTTGTATGGTGGGAATGAGTGAAACAAATCTTTTGTTGTTGTTGTTGTTGGTTTGTTTTTTTGGATTTGGTTTTTTCGAGACAGGGTTTCTCACTCTGTATACCAGGCTGGCCTCGAACTCAGAAATCCGCCTGCCTCTGCCTCCCAGAGTGCTGGGATTACAGGCGTGTGCCAACATCACCCAGCTGGGTGAAACAAATCTTAGTGGCAGGTATCAGATCTTCAGGGCCCTCCTAGTTATTATACATATTGACACTCACTCTGACTGAGATAAGGAACCAAGAAATGATAGAATGTGACAGTCTCCAGTGGAAGGTCATGTGACACACACTGTCCTGGCTAACTTAAGCTAGTCTTTCCTAGTGGCTTACCAGCTGACTACAGATATATAGGTAGGCCCACATAGAACCAAAATGATTTCCTAGCTGAGACAACGACAAACAGTCATTGTTTCTAGGTCAAATTTAACTATTCTGATGATGTCATTTAGTGAGGTGGAGACTCTATTCTGAGTTCTGTCCTAGTTGATCTGAACATTAATCTAAATACTCAGCAAAAACTTCATCTTCTCCCCCTAAAACACCCAGCTAATTCTCAGGATAGAGCTAAATGCCAGATGGGTAGGTGAATGGATGTACAGGATGGATGTATGTATGGATGGATGGATGGATGGATGGGTGGGTGGATGGATGGATGGATGGATAGGTGAGTGGGTGGGTGGATGAATGATGGATGGAGGGATGGATGGATGGATGGATGGGTGGATGAACAGGATGGATGGATGCATGCATGGATGGATGGGTGGGTGGGTAGGTAGGTGAGTGGGTGGGTGGATGAATGATGAATGGATGGATGGATGGATGGATGGGTGAGTGGGTGAACAGGATGGATGGGTGGATGAACAGGATGGATGGATGGATGGATGGATGGATGACAGATGGATAGATGAATGGATAGATGGTGGGTGAGTAGATGGATAGATGAGTGGGTGGTAGGAGAGTTGGATGGATGGATGGATGGATGGATGGATGGGAAGATAGTGGGTGAGTTAATAAATCAATGGGAGGATGAGCAAATGGTAGCTGTATAAGAACAGATGCTGGGTAGTTTATTAATTGCATCTCTAATCATAAGCTAGGACCCTATACTGTACTGACAAGGTCAAATAAGCAAGTACATCTTGCCCCCTGCCCCCTGCTCTCTTGAATATGCTGCAGATAACCCTTGCTTTCCTAGAACTTTGAGGGTAGAACTTATGAGATAGCAACAGAATGTAAAGCCTGCGGGTCCATGTGTCTTCTTTGAAACATGAAGTACTGACTTTTAGTTCGTCTTGACAGCCCCTACCCAGCCTCTCTCAGACCGTGCTAGCAAACAAACAAATCAATTGTTTTGGATTTTTCTCCCTCTCCACCCCTGTGCCATGTTAATTAGCAGCAAAAATGCCAGCAGCAAAGTCAAACAGGCTGCGGACAAGCCCTAGTGTGTGCATGTGGTCCCTCAGGGAGAAGAGGTGCTGGGGCAAGGGCCGCCACTCTCCCTTAACCCCCAATTCTCTCTTTTTAAGCCCCTTTCAAAGTCAAAAGAGGCATGCTGCAGGAAACTGCTTGGTGGGTGTTTTTTGTTTTTTGTTTTGTTTTGATTTTTAGAGTGACTGACATACATGAGGTCTGATGTTACAGACGCTACCGTGAACACTTAACCACCAAGAGTGCAGCAGTAGCTGGACCAAGTTCACGTGTTTCAAACTGAAATATGTATGTAGAGTCTATGAGAAGAGACGCTGGGAGGCCGGAGAGGGGAACGTGGGTGTCTGAACATGGATATATGTCCTTTCCTTCTATAGTTCATATATGCAACTATGAGCATATATGATTTGGTTTTTAATTACCCTGAGTGGTTCTTCAAAACAATAATATGGGGCAAGAGAAACGGAAAAGTATGTGTCCCCAACCCCACCCCCGCCCTCCCTCACTCTTCCACCCTCTAGCCCAGGTGCCTAAGGTCCCAAGTTCTTGATTCTTTCCCTAGTCTGAAGCCCAACTCCCACCCCACCAATAGAGATAAACAAACTGAGGTTCAAGGGCTAGAGAGAGAGCTTTGCTTGCTGCTGGGCCTGAGGACCTGAATTTGGTTCTTGGGACCTACAGGATGGAAGAATGTGTTAACTCCCACAAACAG